>NC_080034.1:10528056-10831086 GCF_030020395.1 Manis pentadactyla
TACATGAACACCCCAACTCGGGGTGGCAAAGTCCTCAGACCCAGACAGGCGGTGCTGCTATAAGGGATGAGGTAATGACTGATCACCCAGATTTGGGCAGGCCTGGCGGGTACATCAAAGGGTCAGCATGTGCAAGAAGCAGGCACACGTCACAACTTGTCCCTGGTGTCACCACAGGCAGCAGCAAGAGCAGGTCCTGTCTGGGGAAGATGCCCAGCACATTCCTCATTGCTAAAGGGACATTGTCCCAGGCCTTCACGACTCCCTGTAATGGGCTGCACTGGGTCTGCTCAAAGCCTGTATCCTGAAGCCCTAACTCTCAGTACCGCAGACATGTCAGTATTTGGAGATAGAGCCTTTGAAGAAGTAATTAATTTAAAATGAAGCTGTTAGAGTGGCCCTGGTGCAACCTGGTGGGTGTCCCTCTAAGTGGAGATGAGGACACACAGAGATACCTGGAGGGCTCACACACAGGGAGGAGGCAGCCACTCGTGCCAGCCAGGGAGAGAGGCCTTGAGGACACAGGCCTGGGACACCCGATCTTGGACTTGAAGCCTCCACACTGTGAGAAAACAAATCCCTGTTGTTTAAGTCACTTAGGCTGCGGTATTTGTAATGGCAGCCCCAGCAAACTAATGCATTTCCCAATAACTGTTCAAAAGATAAAGCTTTGATCATAAGTGGAACCACAATAGAAAACTATCTGTATATTGCTGATGAACATTTCAATATTTTCTTGACTCAAGAAAATAATGAGGAATTCAGAAGGGATGAAACTGCTATCAGATATTTCATTGTATTTTTCTAAACTTGACCAAAATAACTTAGTTATATTACTTGGCATTCACTAGCTCATAGGCTGCAGCCATTTTCTAAAGTTTGTTCATAGTAGGACTGAATCATGTCGATTTGTGAGGCAAGATTTGTTGCTTAATATCTCATCTATTACGGAAGTCATTTGGTGTTGAATTTCTCATTTTCACCTTTATCATCAGGGTCAGGTTTAAGTGCTACCTGAACAGGGCCCTGAGTCAGACAAGGCTCTCTCTGCCACAGAGGGACAACAGAGAATCCTCTCAGGCTGCTACGCCTTGAAAATAGCAGCGTTCATGACTTGGAGTGACTGTCAGCTGGGAGCTGTGGCCTATTCACAGCCGGGTTCCTGAGAACCCTGGGTGCTGGTGTTCGCCAGCCCCTGCATCCACTTGCTGTCTGGCGTTAGAATGGCCTTGCGAGGTCAGCTGTAAGGACTATGCTTCTCTGACTCCCGTTTCCTTGACACCTTCCCTGCTGTTCTCTGGAACAAGTGGGGGGAGAAAAACAGTGCCCGTACTTCCCTAGGTGGTGCCGTGAACAACACCTGCCTTCCTTTCTTTACGGCAGAGATACCAAGATACACAGCTGCACAGGCAGAAGACAACTGTGGTCCAGAGATGCTTCAGGGTTTTGCTCCATCAGAATTCTACCTTCTTGTGTAATAAGGGGAGCTACACTTCTTGACCTTTTCCTGTGTGCTACATACTATATAAGTTTTACATAGTTAATTTAAGGCTCACATTAGCCCTGTGAGGTCGGTATGGTTATCCCATATAGTGGAAAAGAAAACTGAGTCACAGAGAGGTTGATAACTTATCTTGCATCACACAGCTAACCAGTAGCAGAGCCCTGACCTGAAGCTCAGGATTCTGCCCTCAGAACAGGCACTCAGTCACGTCACTCTGCTTTCTTCCCTGCCTCCCATTCTTTTGTTCAGGGAAATGATTACCCTTTCTGCTGCACAATGCTCTTTCAGCAGAGGATCGCAAGGCATCAGGTTGCATGCAGCTTGAACGCTAGAGTTGTATTTGTATTGTAATTCCAAACCAAAAGAACCTTCTTAGATCTTACCTAGTCAAGACAATTAGAGTATCTCCATGGATGAGAGTTACCATTACATGATGGCATTATATTATTATAGTAATAGTTGCTTCTACATTTATCAGTCCACTCTTCTGCATGTAAAAGGTAACAATGAAACCAAGGCACTGACACCGGAGGATCCTCACAGGGTGATGAATGCTACTGACGGGTAGCATGAGAGAGATCTATGGTGCAACATATACGCTTGCTCAGCCTCAGCAAGAGTTCTAGGAGAGAAAATGCTTGACTTATCTCAAATCACTAATTCTGCTTTCCATTTAATTCCTTGACCACTTGACTGAAAATTTTATTTAGAATATAGATTTTATTTAAGAAAGAAATTGGAAGCTGAGGTTTGAGCTTCCTATTTAATCTCAGTCATTAGGAAATATATTTCTCAAGCCTAGGGCATGTGTTAGATAAACGAAGGAGTCTCAGATGTTGAGTGATAAATGCTTTGAGGATCATGACCGACTTTTCATAATGAAATAGAAAAGAATAGAGAATGGTAGAGTGTATTACAAATAGTAAAGGTAACTGTGATTTTGTAAAACTAGTTTCCCATCATCTATTGATGTGAACTGTGTGCTTAATGTGGGTCATAGTCAAAAACAATAGAGTTAGACCAATAGGAGTTTTGTCAGGGAACAGAAAGATAACTGAGTAGAGACAAATTCTTGTGTTGGTGAGTTTGAGGGTCACGGCACACTAAGAGTCTCTGTGGATACCTCCACGTCTGTATTCTTTCTAACGTTTTTTTTCTTTATCTCCCAAATATAAACTGCCTTAAGGGCCTACCATTTCATTCCATTAAGAGACCGTGCCTCCCCTTCTGATCCACAGGCACGAACACGCTTTCGTCTTTCCTCACCTCTACAGCACACCCACAGCCTCTATGGATTTCTCCCCTGCCATCTTCCTTTCTCACTAATCCACATTATCTACCTCTGCCAGACCATTTTTCCAAAAGTACCGCTTACATTTAGTAATGTTGATTACAGAGAATGAAGTTTAAACTTGTCTCTGGCCTTCCTTGACTCTTCTGACCACATGATCTTCATTTTCCAACATGCATCCCATTTTCTACAGACATTTTCTCTTGCATGTGCTGTGCTCATACCATTTCCATGCCTTTGACTGTACAGCCGAATAACTGTTTTTTTGCCTCTCATTTCTCCAAATTCTATTGCAAGTCCAACCTCTCCCATGAATTCACTTCTCACTGTAGTTCTCACCTCTGTTTCTAGAATTCTTAGAGGTGAGACGTACTCTACGTACACTTCTCTTCCTCCTCACCACAGTCTAGCTTCATTTGTAACTTATTTTTTTCCTTCAATGGTTTTGTAAGTGGCTTGAGAGAGGCATCCATCTTTTACTTTTATGTTAAAAGTTGCAATACTAGCAATTATGGCATTACAGAGTTATGGTACTGAGAGTATGTGCCAGACACTTCATAAATATTATTATGTATTTAACTTGTAATATTTCTAAGCCTCACAACAACCCTGGAAAATAATTACTGTCGATCTTCATTATCTGTGGAGCCTATATTTGCAAAGGCAACCACTCACTGAAATGTATTTGTAACCCCCAAATCAAAACTCACAGTGCGTTCATGGACATACACAGAGTGGCACAAAATTTGAGTTGCCCAAGGCTCAAGTACCCAGCAGAGTTTGAACATGGTGATACTCTTTTTTCTTCAGCCTGTATACTGTGAACAAAGGGTATTTTCATGTCTATTTAATGCCCAGGGTTTTGTTTGTTTGTTTTTCATATTTTTTATGCTTTTTTGATAATGTCACTGGTTAAAATGGCCCCCAGAGTTGTGGTGAAGGACTATTTCATAATCCAAGAAGGCTGTGATGTGCCTCACAGAGGAAATACGTGCTAATAAACTTTATTCAAGAATGTGTTATAATCTCTTGGCTGTTGAGTTCAATGTTAATGGCTAACAATATACATGAAGTAGGGTGTCTTTGAACAGAAACACACAGAACACAAGGTCAGGTATTCACACATGGTGGATGAAAGTGGTGTGACTGGACCATGAAAGGGGTCTCCTCCCATATTTCCCCTAGTGCCCATGACTCCGTGCTTGTTGACGTGGTGTTCGCTGCACCTTCACAGACCGTAGCTACCACGAATAGTGAGAACAGACTGGACTGCTATTTCTTCTTTAGATATGAAGAAGTAAGGTAGAAGAAGGTTAAGTATGTGTCTGAAGACACCAAGATAGTTACTGGACAAGCCGGGAATCTAACTGGTGCATGTCCATGTTACCTTTGCCAAGTCTCGTGGTTCCTTGAGTGCCGGGTGCAAACTCAATCCTCTCCTGCTAGGCTGAGCCTGAGAGTCAATCCCCTGCAGATACAGTTCACGATGAATTCTCGCAGCAGTTAAAATACATTCATAGACAGAGTTTCCTTTTTCTTTTTTTCTCTCTGAATCAGATGTTCAGAGTAGTTTTCTTCTCTCTTTGTGAAGCAATGTCAAGTTCCCTAATATTACTATTATCTGTATTAGTTCATTAATTACTTCAACAAATATTTGAGTTTCTACTTGCTTCATGAGCCAGGCCAAGGGACATAACAGTCTCTCAATAAGTTTAAAATTTATGGCTGCAGGCAGGCCTGGACACAAATAATTATATGGTTCTAGGAGAGATGTGCTCTACCTAGTAGGGAGATTTACAAGGTTTCTAAAGGCCAGACAAGAAGGAAAAAAATGAATTCTGCCTAGGATTTGATGAGAAAACTCTGGAGTGGAAATGATTTTCCAGCCGGATCTTGAAGGAACTTGCATCGAGCTGGAAATGGGAAGGATCAGTTAAATAGATAACTAACGTGAGCAGAGACGGGGAGACAGCACAGTGCCCCAGGGTTTAGAAAAGAACATGCGTAAAGGGAAATGACTTGGAAGACTTTTTTCTACCAGTTTCCAAAAACAAAACAATCATGCTCTCCCATTCTGAGACATACAAGCGCACTTAATGTTTTATCCCAATTTTAGCAAATTGTAGCAATTCTTTCATCAATATCTCAAATCAATTGTTTAGTGGATCTGGCATTACTAGGCATTTTAAATAAAATGCTTCTCACATGACTACACTTAAAAAAATGTATTCTCCTTAGACAGTTTTACTTAATCTTTCTTTGGTCTGTTCATTTCTTAGTTTAAAAAAGGGATAAAAAAACTGAGAATTATTAATTCTGTTAATTAATTCAACATTTGTTGAACATGTTCTATGGTCAAGATTCTACGCTAAATCATGTTTGTGGAGGGGAGCTGGAGCTTGGCTGGGACCCAAAAGGGGCAAGGAAAAGTTCTTCTTTCTCAAGGACTTACTAACGAGTGCTATTAATATGAAATACACAGAGAAAGTGCTGCTGGAGATCAGAGGTCCAGAGCAGCAAGGGATTATAGAAGATTGAGACCGACTGAGACAGTCTGAAACCACAGAGGAAGTAAAGGCCCCAAGGCAGAGAGCACAGAGTGCCTTCAGGAGGCAGACAGCGGCTCCTCTGCTCACGTCTGTGAAGAATAGCACATGCGTGTGGCTGGAAAGAGAGGGAATCTGCACACTGTGGAATAGACCAGAGGGTGAGAGAAAGACACTGGGCTGTCAGTCAGGGGCCTCAGAGCCCCACTGAAGGTTTCTAATAAGGAGTGACATAATCAAAGCTGTCCTCGGACAATTAATAGGACCGTGGTGTACAGGTAGATAGAGATGTAGGTAAAGACCTGGGAGTGGATAAAGCAAAGAGGCCATGGAAGTACTGCAGGCTGAGATAACTGGCTGAATTAGGGAAACAGCTGTGGGAAGAGGAGGAAAGCATGATGGAAAAGCAGACATATCCTAGAGGAAAGCCGAAGAAGGATAAGGTCAAGATAGCATTACAATTCCAGCCTGCGGACTGTGAATTTTACAAGAAGTAGAAAATGCAAGAGAACTTAGAATTCAGGATGAGTTTAGTTTATGCTGTATTGAGCCCGAGGTGCTACCCAATCAGAAAAGTCCACAGCCCTTGGAAATAGAGAATTGAAGTTTATGTCAGGTTCAGAAGATACTGCATAAGGCTGTAACCAGAGCTTACAATTGAACCAAGACACTGAATATATATAAAAGACTTCTGTCAAATTGTTTGTGGAAAGTAGAATAAAAGAGGTATAAAGTTCTCTGGGATTCCAGAGAAGAGAAAGATCATTTTCAGATGGACCATGGGGCTTGCTGGTCTGGCGTTCATAAAGACTGCTCGAGCTGGCCTAGGAGTTTGAGGCAGAGACAGAAGCAGCAGCAATCTGGGAGAGGAAGCATTTCAGGAGCCTGAAAAGACAGATGCCTGTGGAGACAACAGATCAGGAAACCACAGTCCCCATGTGTGAAGGAATGACCAGGACACCACCGTGCTCAGAACTGTGTGTGTATGTGGAGGACTGGGAGAAAGAGCAGCGAGGAAACGGAGGGACCTGTTCCCAACCATGCTGGCAGGACAACAGAACAACGGGCCAAATCGCTCTGTGTAAGTCAAACCAGCTCATGTCCACTGAGTCCGTGCACTCTAGTGAGTAGTTCAATCAAAGATGTTCCCGTACCCTGGTAATCTTCATTTCCTGAATCTCAGCACCTAAAAATCTTAAAATCCCTGCATCTGGAGGGTTAGCAGAGGCCTGGGAGAACATACAGGAGAGCAGCCTGCCTGATGTTTCGACTGTGAACACAAAGCATCTGAGTTCTTTTGAAATTACAACGTGTACTTTGGGTCAAAGACTTCAGATGTTATTTTTCAATGTAAATGCTAATAGAAATATTTCAGCTACATACTACAGGGAGAAATTGTACTTGACTGACTTTATTAACTTTTTAAAATGGGAAGGATTTCTCATTCTTTGTAAGGAAAAAACATCTTTGAACTGCCCAAATGATGGTCACTTCCACCCCGCCCCCATTTGTATTTTAACAATCAAAACGGTATCCCCGGACACTGGTGATGCAGAATAGAAGACAGCACCAACGAGCCTCCTGCAGCTGCTTTTAGTAGCAGTTGCATGTAATTTAAGTAATATATGTACCTCTATACAACTCGAGGCATGAATATTATTTATGAATGATTCCATGTTTCCAAAAACCTCCTTTTCCTCTTTCCCTCAGATGCTGATTAAAACAAAAGACAAAAACAAATGAAAAAACAAAAAACAAAAAAACCCCTCTGCACTCTCCACATGAAATTCAAATAAAACTCCCAAACGAGTAGGCTGAAAGAAAACCACCTGCTCTGGGAGGGCTGCCAAACCTTAATGTTAATGAACTTTATGCAGAGATACAGGAAGAGCATTTCACTAGAAATGCAGGAATTAACTCACGCTTGGCAGGGGTAGATGCTAGCCTACAGCGCAAAAAGAGTTCATCTGAAATGCAAACAAGAGTTGCATTAAATATGCTTTGTCTGCCATTCAACAAGCTTTATTTTAATGGCAAAGGCAATATTGAAACTGGGTGAGTACTTGAACTTTTTTACAGAAATAAATGCTGTTGCTCTAGAAATCTTCCATGACAAGAAAAATATGCGATGAGAAGTTACTGAATTTATTTTTCTATCCAAAATAATTCTCTACAAAATTAAATATGACCCCACAAAATTAAGTATGACCTTCCCTAATCTAAGAGCAAAACTCCAAACAAAACTCTGTCTTCTTTACATGTTACAGTTAATGTGCTTTCATTATGTTTAATGTACTTTAATAGCCTCTTATGGCAAGATGGTGATATTAAACATGGGAATAAAGTATCTGTGATGCAACCTTGAATTTGCTAAACTGCCTTCATCTGAGGTCTCAAAACACTTCACACACATTCTCATTCAGTATCTCCTTGAGGTGTGTGAAGGCATGTCTTGGGGTTGAGGACACTGAGGTTAGAATGGCTAAGGGGACAGAGGTCCTTTCCAGGGCTCACACTAAGCACAGCCCGGATGTCAGCAGGGCTGAGAGCTCTTTCCCTGCAGGCCAGAGGCTGCACTGGCTTCTCAGGGCCAACAATTGATTGCATCTTCACTAGTCTTTTCTATCATGGGATTGTCTTCCTTACCTGGACACCATCAGATGCAGGGATGTAACTTGCTCTTTTGAACGTGTCTGTCACATTTCTGAGGATTTCCACGGACATCAGAAGATCTCCGGCATAGAAATTTTTCCTCTGAGTTAAATCCAACAGTGTCTTGGTCACTTGGGACATCCCATCACCTGCCAGCATCCGCTGCCCCTTAGCAAGGTGTTCTTTGATCTGTGATGGTCAAAAGAACAGAATAAACATCAGAATCTTCATTATAATTTTTCTACATATTTTCATCAAATAAATGTATTTACAATTGTTGAATCAACTTCAAACCAGGATTGCAATCCTTGAGGGGATTTCAAAGCTGTAAATTGTGTGTATCTTACACTCAGATAATGAACATCCAGCATGCAAAAAAATAAAAATGAGTGTATAAACTTTGGCAGGTTGAGGGACTAGACTTTCCTAGTTCTAAGAATACACAATTTAACACATTGAGGGAGGTGTGTAATAATGTAGGTTTTTAATTGAAGTTAAAACAAAAAATACTTTTGCATGTGGCAAACATGGGAGATCACTCAGTAAGATGTGATCAAAGATGGGAGATTATAAACAGTTCAAAATGCACATTTTTATTAACAAGCTGAGCTTAATAATTTTTGCCTTGCCTCTTAAACACATCTTTACATAGCAGCAAAAAAAAAAGTTTGTCACAAGGACACTTTAGCTGGACCTTTGAGAGGTCTACTATGATGTCATTACATGATCAAAAGTTACATTGTTTTAAGTTAATTTCAAGAGGAAATAAACAAAAAACAACCAAAAACAATTCTCAGGTCTTCAGCAGCAGAATGACTAGTAAGAGGCACAGTTTAAATTAGTTTGATGGCCAGAAAAAGCTGCTGTCAATTTTCATATTTGCTTAGCTACGAGTTTAAGGGAAGAAACGCATCTTAGAATGTGAATGGTAAGGTAAGAGAGAATAAAAAAGAGATCATAATGATCCACTATACTTTTACTTGTTTACTAAAAGGATAATTTTTATCATTCTGTTGCTAAATTTGGGATAAAATGATCATAACAAAAGATCATGAAATAACCAAGAACTAACACACCAGAGACATACTGTAAAAGAAAGGTTAACATGTAATAGTTGTAATTATCAATTTCCCAGTAAGAAACATGCCAATAAATCCTTTACTATATGGCAATCAAACCAAACTAATCCATAAATTAGCAATTTTCTTAAAATGTATTTTTAAAGGTGTTGTCTTGACACTTCAGCTCCTAAAACTCTAAGAACATTTTGGTAAAATAAAATCTTCAGAGTCATACTCTATGTCCGCTGAGTTACGCTAAAAACATAATATATTTCAGCAGTTTATTTCTTCCCATTTTCTTCTTTCATTTTTTTTTTCTTGTCTCCCCTCAGTGGCAGCCATCAGCCACTGACTAAGTCCCAAAGGTAAGTATGACCTCAGTGATCTAGCACTGACTGATCTCTTTAGTCTCAATACCCATTGCTATGGAATGGCAACATATTTAATATGCTATGGAGACAGCTGGTCAATCAGACGTGACCTTCAGAGTATAAGTCGGCTGGTTTGCCACAATGATATATACCACCAGGTTGAACTCCAGGCCTGTCTCTAAGCTCCTTATAACTATTTGCAATTTTCTGTTCAGGTCATGTGAATGTTTCTACAACTTCTTCTTTTTGCAGTGGATATTCTATCCTTCTCCATTACGTTATCTCATGTTTATACACCACTCAGATTTAGTCCTATTTCTTCTAAATACCTAAACTGAGTTAATCAGCCCCTTTTCTTTTTTTTTTTTTTAATAATTATTTTTTTTATTGAAGGGTAGTTGACGCACAGTATTACATTACATTAGTTTCAAGTGTACAACACAGTGGTAGAACATTTATATACATAATTCGAGGTTCCAGCTATCACCCTACCAGGCTGTTACATTATCTTGACTATATTCCTTATGCTATACATTACATCCCGGTTACTTATTTATTTTACCATTGGAAGTCTGTCCTTTTTTTTTTTTTTTTTTTTGTGAGGGCATCTCTCATACTTATTGATCAAATGATTGTTAACGACAATAAAATTCTGTATAGGGGAGTCAATGCTCAATGCACAATCATTAATCCACCCCAAGCCTAATTTTCGTCAGTCTCCAATCTTCTGAGGCATAACAAACAAGTTCTTACATGGAGAACAAATTCTTACATAATGAATAAGTTACATAGTGAACAGTACAAGGGCAGTCATCACAGAAACTTTCAGTTTTGCTCATGCATTATGAACTCTAAACAGTCAGTTCAAATATGAATACTCATTTGGTTTTTATACTTGATTTATGTGTGGATACTACATTTCTCTCTTTATTATTATTATTTTTAATAAAATGCTGAAGTGGTAGGTAGATACAAGATAAAGGTAGAAAACATAGTTTAGTGTTGTAAGAGAGCAAATGTAGATGATCAGGTGTGTGCCTGTAGACTATGTGTTAATCCAAGCTAGACCAGGGCAATAAAACGTCCACGTATGCAGAAGATTTCTCTCAGAACAGGGGGGGTGAGGTTCTAAACCTCACCTCTGTTGATCCCCAATTTCTCACCTGATGACCCCCCTGCGACTGTGCCTGTCTTAGGTTGTTCCTCCCTTGAGGAATCTTACCCGTCTCTGGCTAACCAGTCATCTTCCGGGGCCATACAGGGAAATGTGAAGTTGGTAAGTGAGAGAGAAGCCTTATTGTTTGAAAAGGTTAGCTTTTTACATCTTTGCATATTTATGCCCTGTGAATCAGCCCCTTTTCTGTGCTATCTTCCTATTTTATACATGTATCACTATACCATCCTGAATTAATCATTTGCTTATATGTCTTTCACCCCAGTAGGCCTTCTGAACCGTGAGGGTAGGTTCCCTGCATCACTCATAGATTTAGAATATAGCATGGTAAAAATCTGTTAGAGCAAGTTAACTTATGATGTCCTTACTATAACCTTACCATGTAATACAATGGGATGGGCTTTGGAGCCAGGGCTGCCTATGTTTTTATTTTAGACTTTTTGACTTATTACATATGTTATTGAACCCATCACAGACTCAGTTTGCTATGTGTCCTCTAAGATTTAAAAAACATGCCTATATAGTTAAAAAGTTCTAAAAATATATATATTTTTAAATTTAAATGAACCCACACAAGCCTAAAATAGTTAGCACAAGCTACTGCATACAGGAAAACTTCTTGTCTCATCATGACCTGTGTGGCCTTCATGATCTGGTTCCTGGAGAATTTAATATTTTTCCCCTCATTCACAGTGCTCTAATCATTCTGTCTTTTGATCCCTTCAACAGCATTAATTACATCCCTGTCTCAGGGCTTTTGCACTTACTTTTCCTTTTGCCTAGAATAGTCTTCCCACAAAGATCCACATGTTTTTCTATCACTTCCTCAGACAGGTCGTACCTGACACCCTGTCTAAATGGTATGCTTATCATTCTCAATCATGTTACCCTTCTACAAAATGCTCAGACTTACCAGCCATTGTGCATCTGTCTCTTCACTTACTTGTTTTCTGCATTCCCTATTAGAATATAAGCCTTGTGCTTTGAACAACACATTAGACCAGATGGACTTAACAGATATATATGGAACAAAACAAGTCTCAATAAATTTAAGAATATTTAAATTATATGAAACATCTTTTCCAACCACATGGTATGAAACTGAAAATCAATTACAAGAAAAAACTGGAACTCACATAGGGAAACTAAACCACATACTTTTAAACAACCTATGGGTCAAAGAATAAATCAAAGAGGAAATAAAAAAATACCTGGAGACTAATGAAAATAGAAACATGACAGTTCAAAATCTTTGGGGTACAACAAAATCATTCTAAGAGCGATGTTTACAGTGATACAGGTTTACCTGGGGTAACAAGAAAAATCTCAGATAAACAACCCTACATCTAAAGGAACTAGAAAAAGAACAAACAAAGCCTATAGTTACTGGAAGGAAGGGAAAAAAAAGATCAGAATGGAAATAAATGAAATAGACACTAAAAAAATACAAAAGATCAGTGAAACCCAGAGCTGGTTTTTATAAAAGAATGAACAAAATTGATAAACCTTTATCTAGATTCACCAACCAGAAAAAGGAGAGGAGAACTCAAATAAAATCAGATGAAAGAGGAGAAGCTACAGCCACAGATATACAAAGAATTACAAGAGAATACTATGAAAGATGATATGCCAACAAGTTGGACAACCTTGAAGAAATGGATAAATTCCTAGAAATGTACAATTTCCCAAGGTTGAAGTAGGAAGAAACAGAAAATCTGAATGGACCGATTACTAGTAGTGAGATAGTATTGGTAATCAAAAGACTCCCAACAAATGAAAGTCCGGGATGAGATGGTTTCACAGGTGAATTCTACTAAGCATTCAAAGAAGAGTTAATACTTATCTTTGAATTATTCCAAAAAATTAAAGAGGGAGAAATGCTTACAAGTTCATTTTTCATGACCAGGATTACCCTGATACCAAAACTAGATAAAGACATTACCACAAAAAAAAAAAAAAAGAAAGAAAAGAAAATTATAGACCAATATCCCTGATGAGAGCAGATGCAAAGGTCTTCAACAAAATATTAGCAAACTTAATTCAAAAAATATATTAAAAGGATCATTCACCACAACCAAATGTATTTATTCCAGGGATTAAAGATAATGGTTTCAACATCTGCAAATCAAACAGTGTGAGGCACATTAACAGACGGAAGGATAAAAATCATACAATTGCCTCAAATGATGCAGAAAAGCATTTGAGAAAATTCAATATATATTCATGACAAAAATGCTCAACAAAGTGGGTATGGAGGTCATACACCTAATATAATATAGGCCATACATGACAATCCCAAAAGTAATATAATAGTCAATGGTGAAAAGATGAAAGTTTTCCTCTGTAATCAGAAACAAGAAAGGGGTGCCCATTCTCATCACTTTTATTCAACATAGTACTGGAAGTCCTAGTAACTGCAGTGAGACAAGGAAAAGAAGGAAGAGACATCCAATTATCAAGTAAGAAGTAAAATTATCACTATTTGCAGATTAACTTGACATACAGAAAACCGTAAAGACACCACCAGAAACTCTAGAACTAATGAATGAATTCAGTAAAGTTACAGGACACAAAATCAATGTACAGAAATCTTTTGCATTTCTATATACTAATAACAACCTAGCTGAAAGTGAAATTAAGAAAACAATTCCATATACAATTGTATCAAAAAGAACACAATACATAGGAAAAAATTTAACCAAATAGGTGAAAGACCTATACTCTGAAAACTATAAGACACTGGTGAAAGAAATGGAAGACAACACAAATAAATAGAATAATATTCCATACTCACGGATTGGAAGATTTCATATTGTTAAAATGGCCATACTACCCAAAGCAATCTACAGTTTCAGTGTAATCCTTATCAAAATACCGGTGGCAGTTTTGACAGAACTAGAGCAAATAATCCTAAAATTTGTATGGCACTACAAAATACCCTGCCTGAATAGTCAAAGCAATCTTGAGATAGAAGAACAAAGCTGGAGTATCATATTCCCTGATTTAAAATTATACTACAAGACTACAGTAATCAATACAGTATGTTACTGGCACAAACACAGACACATAAATCAGCAGAACAGAACAGAGAACCCAGAAATAAATCTACACTTATCTGGTCAATGAATCTATGACAAAGGAGGCAAGAATATACAATGAGGAAAAGAGTGTCTTCAATAAATAGTGATGACAAAACCGGATGGCTACATGCAAAAGGATGAAACTAGACTACTGTCGTACATCACACAGAGAAATAAACTCAAAATGGATTAAAGACAACAATACAAGACCTGAAACCATAAAACTCTTAACAGAAAACATGGGCCATAAATTCTTGAACATTAGCATTAGCTATTTTCTCTGGATGTGTCTCTCCAGAGAAGGGGAAAAAAGACAAAATAAACAAGTAGTCTATATCAGAGTAAGAAGTTTCTTCACAGCAAAGAAAACCACCAACAAAACAAGAGGCAACCTACTGACTCAGAGAATACATTCACAAATGATGCATCCAATAAGTGGTTAATGTCCAAAATATATGAAGAACTTACACAACTCAACACCAAAAAGATAAATAATCCAATTTAAAAAATGGCAGAGGACCTGAATAGACATTTTTCCAAAGGAGATATACAGATGGCCAACAGACATATGAAACCATGTTCAACATCACTGATCATTTCAGGGAAATGTAAATGAAAAACCACAATGAGATACCACCTTACCCAAGTCAGAATGGCTAGGGTCAAAAAGACAAGAAAAAGTATTGGTGAGGATGTGGAGAAAAGGGAACCCTTGTGCAAAGTTGGTGGAAATGTAAATTGGTGCACCCACTATGGAAAACAGTATGGAGTGTCTTCAGAAAAACTAAAAAATAGAAATACCATACAACCCAGCAATTCCACTTCTGGTTTTTTACCTGAAGAAAACAAAAATTACTAATTTGAAAAGATATATGCACCCCTATGTTTACTGATGCTTTATTTACAATAGCCAAGATATGGAAGCAACCTCAGTGTCCACTGATACATGAATGGATAAAGAAAATGTGGTACATAAACACGTACACAATGGAATAGTACTCAGTCAGAAAAAAGAATGAAATCTCTCCATTTATGATAACATGGAAGGACCCAGAGGGTGTTATGCTAAGTGAAATAAGTCAGAGAAAGACAAATATCATATAATTTCACCTATATGTGGAATTTATAAACAAACAAGCAAACCAGTGGTTACCACAGGGGAGGGGGCAGGGAGATGGGCAGAATAGGCAAAGGGTATAACGAGGCACAAACTTCCAATCATATAATAAGTAAGTCATGGGGATGAAAAGTACAACATAGGGAATACAGTCAGTATCACTGTAATATCTTTGTAAGGTGACACATGGAGGCTACACTAACTGTGGTGAGCATTTCATAATGTATATAATTGTCAAATCACTATATTGTACACTAGACCAATATAATATTGTGTATCAATTGTATATTTCAGTTAAAAAAAAAGAAAAAGAAAATCCTACCAAATGAAAAGAATATAAGCTTTGTGAAGAAACAGACTTTTGTCTATTTTGTTTACTGTTATTCCCAGCACCTAGAGAACTTAATAAGTTGAACAAGTTAATGAAATGAATGAATGAGTGAATCAACTTCCTTCTATGCTTACGCTAGGTCACAGGACTAAGTTCGGCACACCTGAAAGGTATCCTAACTTGTTCATTAACATAGTCCACAGAAAACACTGGGATCAAATATCATGAGATGAATAAACTACCTGACTAAAAGAGACGGTGCAACTTTTGGGTTCAAAAGAAGTGTGAAGAAAGTTTTGAAGAGAAGTGAAGTTAACAGGGTCTACACTAAAAAATGCCACAAAATTCAGTCTTCAGGTTTGTGCTTGAGATGCAAATCACAGCTGTGATTCTCAAAGCCCCAGAGGACTTAGATGGTTCTCCATTAGAAGTAGAATGCAGCAATGATCGCCAAGGTAAACATCACCTGACTTCAGATCAGCTCTGTATCTATTATTTTGACAACCTCCACCTGTGCTTCTGAGGGGCTCTAACTTGTACAAATCTAATAGACCCTTCCTCTCAAATGAAAACATTACAGCATTGACTTGAATCTTGAGGAACAAAACATTTAGACATGTCTTCTGTTTGCGGTAAAAATAGTACAAACAGCCCTGGATGGCCCAACTAATCAGAGATAGGGAAGGCCGGCTTTCATGTGCGGGTCAGCATCAAGTGCAGTCTGAGTCAGTAGTAAATTAACGTCACTGCCATCTGACAGCTGCATAGTGGGCTTATGTGCAGTGAGCTGCTCTCGGTCCAGCCCTTTGCAGGCAGGTGCCCAGATCACACCATCAGCTCTCCAGCACTAATTAGCATCTTTTCTGGCACTGTTCGTGGAAAGCACCCAGAACAAATACCTTGTAATATCTGTACACAGTAGTGCTGACTACTGGTAGCATTTATAAAAGGTATAAAGAGTGTCCGGATAAAACAGATTTCCATGCCAAACACATTTAATTGAAAAAAAAAATCCAATTTTTGATCTTCCTTCCACAATACAAGTATACTGTGAAAGGTTGCTTTTTTTACTGCCTTTCACTAACTTTTTTTAGAATGGTAAATGCCATGCTTATTGGCTGGGCTGCTTTTCTCCTTGCTGGATCAGGAAGTAGACTTTAAATGGGGTTTGTTCATCTGCCTTTTCTCTAGTTCAAATTGTCCTTTGCTGGCATTCCACTTCTTTCATTTTTCTCTCTCTAATTTAACTCTATGGTTAGCTCTGTGATGTTGAAACCCATCCAATCCTTCTTCTTCAATATTTCCTTCTCTCAAAAATATGGCCTGATATTGTATATCTTATTTAAGCACCAACTTTTCATACTGCTACCTCCTTTCCACTACTGTCTTCTTCCTGTTTCTCTTCAAAATTGAAATCAGAAGTATGAAATTTGATTTGAATCCCCAACTCTTTAAGTTGCAAATTAAATTCAACACTTACCTAATAAGGATTCTCTCTGGAAATCTCACTAGTATATTAAGTTTAATGAACAGTCAGAGCATAAAACCTGGACTTAAACTGTGGTTCTACCACATTTACTACATGGGAGCACGGCACAAATTAATTGCCTCTTTCCTAGGATCATTTTATTTGTCTGTAAAAAGAAGCAAATAACATTACTGGGTTGTGGTGATGGGTTAATACAAAACCAGTTGTTAAAAGTGACCGTTCAGTGACCATTTCCCCTTCTTTTCTTCCCATCTGCAATTCGAATTCCTCTAATTCTAGCTATGTAACATGTCTCATATCCATCCTTTTCATCTATGGTCAAGAGATGGATCCTGATAGAATTCTTCAGTGCCTCTCATCACATTCATTACAATAGTCTCCTACCTGGTCTTCTTGAATCTTTCTCTGCGCTAAATATCCTACCTTGAACTTCTTGAACATGTCACTTCTCTGGGCAAAAACAACAGAACACAACCACAACAAAAGTCTATCCATTTCCATGCTAAGTAAAACAACACACCCCCTTGCTCATGACTTATAAGGCCGTCCAAATATAAACTTAACGTACAATTCCAATCTTCCAGCTCACTGTCTCATTGTGTCCACCCCAAGAAGGCTCTAGAATCTCAGCCTCCAGCCCCCAGGACTCACATACAGTCTGAGACTCACAGGTTGCTGAACCACCAGATTTCCTCTAGAACTCTGTCTTTGATTTTCTTTTTCTTTTTTTATATGATATCTAAGGCTTTCCCTGTCTTTCTTTTGAGCTCAGCTATAATGCAGTATTCAGAATGTATTCTTGCTGTATTTTAAGCAGAACTCTACGATCTGTGAAGCATGAGCTGGGTCAGTCCCACTGTGCCACTACTGGTACACATTCCTAATACCACACAGACTGGACTACTCGCCATTTCCCGAAGAAAGCCCATGGACCTCGCCTTTGCTCTTCTGACCCCAAAAGCTCCTCCCAAATCCTTCCTCCTTCCTGAATTTGTTTCAGGTAACTGCAGTCATGAGTCATGAAATGATCTTTACTTTCAACCTCAAAGAAGTAATCTTCCTCAACCTGACATTATTACAGAGTTTGTGTTCTTTTCTTATCCATTTTACCAGACCATAAACTCCTAAAGGGCCTGTCATTTCTTACTCTTCTTTGTTTCCCCTGTAATTTCTAGTAGTTGTCTGACCTACAAAGGTATCTGCTCAAAGTACTTGCTAAATTAAACTGAAACTACAGAAGAATATTTTTCCTTACGTAACTAACATCCATAGCAGCTGACAAGGCAAAAAAATAGCAGTCCATGATTATTCAGAACAAAGAGAGATGTAATAATTGCAGAACTGTTACCCTTCCTGAAAAAACTGCCTTTTAATACATATCCAATTTATATAAATTGGCAAATTATTTAAGGTATTTTAACCATCTAAAAATACAGCTATGTAATTGTAATCCTTAAAAACAATAACAATTAGAAAAATGATGGAGCATTTAATCTGAGTGCCTATTATATGGCAAACCTTGCTAAATGTTTTACATGACTTACCTCATTTGTGTTTTAAAATGGCCTTCAGAGGCGCCAGAATCACCCACATTTTACAGCTGAGGAGGTACCAGCGTAGGGTGGTGATGTATCCTCTAGAATTGGACAGCTTCTACATAGTACCAAGATTAGAACTCAGGTGGTTGGATTCCAGAGTCTATTCTCTTAACTGCTGCAAGCCTAACTCAGGTTTTATAGGGCAAATCTCATTTTATCATGCTTCACTTTATTGTATTTCTAAGACACTGCATTTTTTTTACAAATTGACAGTTTGTGGAAACCCCTCATCAAGCAGGTCTGTCAGTACCTTTTTTCCAAGAGCATTTGATCACTGTCTCTGTGTCACATTTTGGCAATTCTCACAATGTTTCAAACTTTTTCATTATTATTACATCAGTGATGATTCTTTGTGATCAGGCACCTTTTGATGTTACTGTTGTAATTGTTTTGGGGTGCAGGAACTATACCCATATATACTACAAACTTAATAAATGTGCTGTGTGCTCTGACTAGTCCTCCAAATGGCTGTTGCCCTGTCCCTCCCCCTGTCCTCAGGTCTCCCTATTTCCCTGAGACACAGCACTATTGAAATCAGACCACAAACAACCCTACAATGGCCTCTCAGTGTCCAGGGAAAGGAAGGTCGCACGTCCTTCACTTCAAATCAAAAGCTGGAGGTGAGTAAGAGTAGTGAGGAGGCCATACTGAAAGCCAAGATAAGCCAAAAGCTGGGCCTTTTTGACCAGTTAGCCAAGTTAGGAATCCAAAGGAAAAATTCCAGAAGGAAATGAAAGTGCTACTCTAGTGAACATGCAGAAGGTAAGAGAGCCTTAGTGCTGATGTGGAGAAAGTTTTAGTGATCAGGATAGAAGATCAAACCAGCCACAACATTCCCTTAAGCCAACACCTCGTCCAGGGCAAGGCCCTCATGTGCTTCGATTCCATGAAGGCTGAGAGAGGGGAGGAAGTTTCAGGTGTTTGACGCTAGCAGAGGTTCCTTTATGAGGTCTAAGGAAGGAAGCTGTCTCTATAATGGAAAAATCCAAGGTGAAGCAGCAGGTGCTGATGTAGAAGCTGCAGCGAGTTATCCAGAAGACCGAGCAGAGATCATTCATGAAGGTGGCTACACCAAACAACAGATTTTCAATGTTGGCCAAACACCCTAGATATTGGGAAGAAGATGCCATCTAGGATTTCCATAGCTAAAGAGGAGAAGTCAATGCCTGGTTACAAAGGTTCAAGAGAGAGCCTGACTCTCTTGTTAGGGGCTAATGAAGGTGGTGACTTTAAGTTGAAGCCAGTGCTCATTTGGAAAATTCCTGCGTCCTAAAGAATTATGCTAAGTCTACTGTGCCTGTGCTTTGGAAATGGCACAAATGGCAAAGCCTGGAAGACAGCACATCTGTTTACAACATTGTTTATTGAATATTTTTAGCACTCTGTTGTGCTATAGCTCAGGAAAAAAGATTCATTTCAAAGTGTTATTGCTCACTGACACTGCACCTGGTCACCCAAAAGCTCTGATGGAGACAGACAATGAGATCAATGTTGTTTTCATGCCTGCTAACACAGCATTCGTTCTGCAGCCCATGGATCAAGGAATAATTTTGAATTTCAAGTCAACAAGTATTTAAGAAATGATTTTGTTAAGGCTACTGCACCACAGATAGTGACCCCCTCTGATGGATCTGGCCAAGTAAACCTCTGGAAAGGACTGACCATTCCAGATGCTATCAGGAACATTTGTCATTCGTAGGAAGAGGTCAGCATATTCACATTAACAGGAGTTTGGGAGAAGTTTCCAACCCTCATGGATGACTTTGAGGGATTCAAAACATCTGTGGAGGAAGTAACTGCAGATGTGGAAAGAGCAAGAGAACTGGAATTAGAAATAGAGTCGGAACATATTGAATGGCTGAATCACTGCATCTCATGATACAACTTCGTCAGATGAAGAACTGCTTCTTATGGGTGAGCAAAACAAGTGGTTTCTTGAGATGGAACCTACTCCTGGTAAAGATGCTGTGCAGATTGTTGAAATGACAACAAAGGATTCAGAATATTATATCAACCTAGCTGATAAAGCATCAGCAGGGTTTGAGAAGACTGACTCCAGTTTTGAAAGAAGTTCTGCTGTGGGAAAAATGCTATCAGACAGCATCACATGCTACAGAGTGATTTTTCATGAAAGGAAGAGGCATTCAATGTAGCAAACTTCATTGCTGTCTTATTTTAAGAAATTGCGACAGCCTCCAACCATCAGCAACCACCCACCTGGTCAGTCAGTAGCCGTCAACATCAAGGGAAGACCCTCCAACCAACAAAAAGGTTATGACTTACTGAAAGCTCAGAAGATGACATATTTTAGCCACAAAGTATTTTTTTAAATTAAGATAAATACATTTTTTTAGAACATAATGCCATTACTCACTTAATAGACTACATTGCAGTGTAAACAAAACTTTATATGCACCAAAAAGCCAAAAAATTCATTTGACTCACTTTGTAGTGATGCTTGCTTTATTGTTGTAGTCTGGATTGAACCAGCAATATCTCTGAGGTCTGCCTATATAGGACTTTTCTTAGAAACTGTCAAATGCTTATTTAAAAGTAATTCTCAACCACATTTGTTTTAAGGAGACACTGAATATTTTTAATATGAGGAAAGAATATAAGAAGCAAGAGACTTGAAGTAACTTGCCAGGCTGTTGAGGTATTGCCAATTATTTGAGTAGTGTTTATTATTTTGGAATGCAATGTGTATTTGTTCCTAGAACCATTTACCAATATCTATAAAAAATTGTGTAGGTTGTTTTTTTTCAGTTGGTGAAAAGAAGCCCCCACAGATACATCAAGGATTCTATTTCTCGAGGCTGTGTTTTCTAATTCTCTTAATTTACTTACTGAAACGACTCAGAAAGGTTTAAAATTGTAATATTTCCTTTAAAAATTATAATCATCAGTGATTGTTTGCTTATATTGCAGTGCTCTACGAGCATTTTTATTTTTGCTCCAAAGATGAGTCTTAAAAGTTTCTGTGTCACTCATACATAATACTGTTGACAAATCAACAGTGAAAGGAAAAAAAAATCTAAAATCTAAAAATAGTTGCCTTTTAAAGTTCTAGATTAAGCCTCTTTGCTCTTTATATAGAAAGATGTGGTGAGAGCCATGGTTTAAAGAGTAGGTGTGTTTCTGAAATAACCTTATTCTTCTCACTTTATGCCTCCTACTTCCAGCCACAGTGGCCTCTATTATGTGAATCCTAAAAAAAAAGGCTTATCATATTCACTTTGTGCAAATGACACACTTTAAACATCATGTATTTATATATTATTTTCAGTGTCAACTCCTACAGTCCATCTGTAAGATATATTAAAGGTTCTCACAGCTCTAAGTGGCTAATTAAAAAATAATTATCAAGAAACATCTTATGAGACAGTAATCTAAAAACATATCTTCTGTTTCAGTTCATCACTCTCTTATTTTTTAAGACCAAAGTCACTCACTAGAGGATGGTATCAAATTATTTACAGAGGTACCTGGTGTCTCCAGGAAACAGATCATCCTGAATGGAAAAGAAAGCCTTCCCTTTGTTCTAGTATATGAGTAGTTATTAATTTTCTCTATATTTGACATAAAGACTTGTGTTCATTTTTAGAGTTGTCCTAGGGCTAAGAGTTCAAATTTGAAAAGACAATTCTTATCTGGAGACAATGGGATGAGGGAGATTTAGTCTAGAATTCTCCTGAGTAAATTATGTATATATTGCACAGAATTCAGGATGAAGAGCATTTGGCCATCAAGGTATTCGTTTCTTGCCCCAGTTTCTTGTCCTAGGAATTCCTGAAGTGAGTTATAGGATTCAAAGAATTTGAGGACTTCAAAGTACTGTTCTGAGAATGAACTGAATCATAAAGAAAACTGAAACAGGTGTACACTGTAGATATTTCCCTGTAAGCCCTAAATGAGAGCATAATAAGTTTAACTATCCAGTAAAAAACTAGAAATAGCTTTAACTTCAGAGTTTTGGGCTAGAATTAGTCAGAAAAAATTCCTGCGTAGGTGAGGTTTCTTTTCTTAACACCAAAGAAATCTAGAAGTTACTAATATTCTAAGACAAAGGATAGAACTAGAGCATGATCCTCAAGCTCAAAGCAGAAGCACAGTGGTTGTAGACTAGGACCCAAACTTTCAGGAGCCTCCTCAATGGGAGGCAGGACATTTAAGTTACCCAGTAAGCCTTGCACAATTCTATGGCCATTACTTGAATTTTCTAGTTTGGCAACCCTGAAGCTCACCTGCCTCAAGCTATTCTTTGATTGTCTTCCTCATTTCAGAAAATGACATCACCATCAACTAAATGTACTCACTCAGCCTTCAAAAGGGATATCATCATCTCTAGTCTGGATTACTGCAGCAGGCTATGCCTCTCCCAGCCCTGCACCCTACAGCCTATTCTCCGAAGAACATCTTATGTCTCTTTAACTGTATTGAATCACATCACTCCTTACTGTCAATGGCTTCCCACTGCACTTAGAATTAAACCCAAACTCGTAGCAAAGGTCTTTACCTTCATATTAAAGATTGCATCATGTTTCACTTCCTTAAAAGACCTCAGAGTTTTTCCATATGCTATTCCCTCCAAATGCAATATACTCTCAATTCCCTGAAAAAGCACTCTTTGCATGTCTAGATTCATCTCATCTATCAAGTCACAGTTTTAAATGTCATTTCTTCATAAGAGACCTCAGTGACTTTGTTATCTAAAGCAGTCTCCAAGTTTTACTTCCTATGTTGGCACTTGGTTAATTTCCTTCAGTATATCATCATTTGTAATTACTTTATTCCTTTTCCTGCCTGCTTTATTTTGTATTTGTTGTGTGTGTCACATTCAAGGTGTATCCTCAGGTCATTGCACTGCGTTGCACATTGTTGAATTCTCAGTAGATATTTGTAGAATAAATTAATGGGTAGTTGAATGGATGCACGAATGATTGAATGACAGAGTACACTTTCCTTTATAATGTTCTTTCCTTTGGTATTAACCTAAATATAATTCTCTGTACAAGCATATTATATTAAATTATCCTATGAATGCATTTAAAGTCAGTGAATTTCAATGGCAAAAACTAACATTTCTACTCCAAGTCATACTAAATCCATGATCTGGGAGAAGCTTAAAAATCTCCTGGGTTTTATAGATTTAAATCACTAATATATTCGAGTTCTTTTTTAAAAGGTAAGAAACTATAACTGTACAAGTATTTCATTATACATCTATATAATAGACTCCCTTAAAATTCCCTAGGATATACTAAATATATCCCTAAAGATTAAAAAAAAATTTTATAACACAATTGAAATTTACTGGTTTAGTAAAATGTAGTAATTCCTGTAAGGCAAATGCTTCTAAAACCACAACTAGAAGAACCTATATAAATTACAAAAATCATACTCATTAGAGCATCAGAGAGCTATGGGTCAACTAAACTAAATTGCTAGAAATAGTTGAAATCCTTTTTGAGGTAAGCCAACAATTTCAGTCACATTTTTATTTTCTCTTGGGAATGTCTGCTAAACCTGGGCAAGAATTAAGGCACTGGTATGGCCCAAGCAAAGGACCCATAAGGCAGAAAGAAAAACTAATATTTTTTGGTTACTGGGACAGGAGAAATATATTAGAAACTGGAAGATTTCTAAAAATTTTGCTGGGATTTTTTTCCATAAGACATTTGCTGAGTTTTTAAAAGTATAGAAAGTTTAGGAATTAGGATGAAAACATATTAAATGCAGAGTGAAATTTTTTTATCCTTGGAAATAGGATAGGCTCCCCCTTGAGATAGTTGATGTAGTCAAAGTTGCTTGGCAGAAAGCTGGATACTTTGAAAGGCAGGACTGAATCTTCTGCAGTTTCTCAGGGCTGAGGGATAGGCACGCATAGGCTGTCCACCCAACCCTGTAAGATACATAGTGAGGAAGGGGGACTAGCAGAGGATCTCTTACTAAAACTGTAAAACATCCTTGGCCCAGATCAATACTTGACTATGATAAAGTATCTGCTCCTAACTTGATATTTGAATAAACAAGGAAAGGGGGACTGCTTCTTGGTGGACATCAACATTGTCTGAAAACTCCACATTTATTTTTTACAATGTCTGAAATTCAATAAAAAATTACTAGATATGCCAGATGATGAGAATGACAAACAAAACAAGCCCATTCACAGATTATCCAGACATGAGATTTTGCTAGTAAGGAATTTCAAATGACTATGGTTAAAATGTTAAAAAAATAGAGGAGAAAAAAAAAAGGGACAAACTAGAGTTTGTCCATTTTTTGATGGAGAATTCTAAAGGCACTAGACTCTTTACATAAAAAAGAAAAAAACTTTAAAAGGTAAAGTGTATATTCTAGGCCAGGAGTTAGTGAACTATAGCCTGTGACTATAAACTTTTTGTCTACAGTAGCTCTTGCTCAAGAACAGCAGAGTACAGTAGGTAGAAGAGAGACCATACAGCATGTAAAGTCTAAAATATTCACTATCTTGTCTTTAATATATGCTGTGCACTTTGACACATAAATTGGTTAGAATGTCATGAGTTAGTTAACACCTTCCTTCCAAAAATTTTTTTATTTTTAACTCAGCTCCTTCAGGGTAGACAG
The DNA here is from genome assembly GCF_030020395.1 of Manis pentadactyla. NCBI lineage: Eukaryota > Metazoa > Chordata > Mammalia > Pholidota > Manidae > Manis > Manis pentadactyla. The sequence continues at coordinate 10,552,880 of NC_080034.1, forward strand.
CATTCAATAAATGTGACCTATTATCATTTGCTGAACACTCAGTGAATTCATAATGGAATCTGGGCAACGTGTTTAAAACTTTAGAATTGTGAAGTTGAACCCAAATCCCAAAATTTTAGCATGTAGCCCTGAATAAAATTAAGAGGCTTCTGTCCATTTTAAGGTAAGTAATGTTCTTCAACTTTTCCTTGGTATTAATTATTTGCAATAATTATTTGAGCGCTGGGAGAGAGGAATCTGACAAACTTGAAATTTGGCAGCAAAAATAAAAAGGCATTCGAGAGCAATGTCTTGAGCACTAAAATAAAGGTGTCCACATTCTTTCATAAGAGGATCATGTAATTAAAAATATATTGCATGCAAATGCTAAATTGTTGTAAGTAGTAATAATAATGGCTTGTATTTATTGAACGTATACTATAGACTGATGACAACTCCATTTTATTGGCCTTGGGTGACCTGCCCAGTGGTATTTTAAGAAATCTCACATTACTGTAATGTTCAGCTAGGATTCAGAAACCAGTGGTTAAGCTCCTTCTCTCCACTTTCCCCACCTCTGGCCGTGCTCCAGCCACGCTGTACTACACAGAACCGGCAGGACAAGGGACTGCTGTCTCTCAGGCTCACTCACCTCACTTAATTAACGAATATTTGAAAATTAAAATAATCTGCTGGTTCCCCTGGCTGGCTGGACCACGGTACTGGGTTCTCCGTTTCTTAACTGCTCACTTAAAAACACCAACAAGCAATAAGACTTGCATACTTTTTTGGCTCAATAAATATTTGTTGTAAACAAAAACTATGGTGGCTATTGTTTTCTTTCTTTCCTGCAGTAATTAAATGCATTATTCTCTTTTAGGCAAATGCGCTGGACATTTGTACAATGAGTGGTGGCCAAAAAAGTGATATGTGACAAGTTTTGTTGCAATGGAGCAAAATTCACCTGGAAGCTGGGTACGTGGGGAAACAAATAAAGCAAACCTATTCTCTATGGTCGTCTTTCTCTCTTTGTCTTCTCCCTAGCCATCTTCCCCAGATCTCTGTCTTCCCTGTCTCTCTTAATAAACCACCTATATAAGTTGAGGGAAACAGGAGAAACAAAGCTGTTAAACCAGGATTTTAGCTGTTTGATGTTACATCCCACAAAGCCAGCCTTTTGATGATCAGATAGATTATTGCTCCAACTTCTGTATTCATTTGTTTTTTTAATGAAGGTTTGAGAAATAGAAACAGAGGTTTTTAAGGAACAATGACTTAAAAGAGAACATTTATACCAACTCCTCATATTTCCATATGGAGGGGCATCTATTAGAGTACTATGTTTGTCCTTTCTCTAGTCCCCCATCATTCGCCCCTCTCCGGTCAAGGAGAAGTGACTTATCTGTCTGGTGAATTTAGGAGAAGGCATTGATACACTTGGTTCAACTCCTCTTGCTTTAGAACTGTCTACCTGCAGAGGGTGTATATTCTGCCAGTTCCATACAGTAATGCCACTTCAGGTATGTGTAAGTGTGTATTTGCATATGCAAAAAAGAGAAAGACAGAGAGAAAGAATGAAAGAATGGTGGTGGGGTGGGGGGCGGGAGGTGTGCGGAGAGAGGAGACAGGAAGAGGTTGCCCATGATAGTCCAGGTGTACCAGGGACAAAGTAGGTCTGTCTGTTTAATTCAGGGGACACTAGCCCATATGGCCCACAATATTCAGTCATTTTCTCCAAACAGCTTTATAAGTAACAGGAGATAGTAATCTTAGTTTGCCTGATTCCTGTGCCTATTTCTCAACAGATTCTGAAATTATTTCTACCTTGCTTGGTATAAAATTCAGAAAATATCCCAGATTATGAAATGAAATATTAACATATGGGAAAATATGAAATTTCCAAGAATCCCCCTACACTTAGCACTTCATTCATCTACCCTCAATTAAAAAAAAAATTATGTGCATGTTTGTGGCTTGTCTTTCTTGAAGACAACAGTTAGATCATAGTGTTCAATTTTGTTTCTTATTAGGTTTCCAAACAAACTTCATGATTACTAGCTTACTGAACATTTTCTGCAATGGCCGAATAATTTCACAATACTTGTTAATTTCATGTGGTTAATATTCATATACATTAACTCTGATGTATCAGCTTCTCAAGAACCCTTTTGCTGTCAGTATCCTCCTACTGATAAAAAGATTGGCAGAGTCATTCTTTAGACAAGCATATACAGATCATCCAGTATATGCCTACTGTTGTGCTAGGCACTAGAGAAATGAAGATCAAAAACATGGTTTATGACCTCAAGTAATTCAAACTAAATGTTCAATATGACAGATTAGTGATTTTATATATTAAACTGATTAAAGGTCCCATTCTGTCTACTTCAATTGGTTTATTATTATGAGGGTTCATCGAGCATTTTCAACTAATGTTTGATGGTAATAAATGTCATTTCAAACAGTCCATTACTACAATTTTATAAAATGGGAATATAAAATATTATCTATGTGAGAGTATACATACACTGTAATCTATATATAAGAGTCAGAAAACACCAATCTGCCCATTTAAATAATTCTTTGCAGTAGGTGACAGTTAACATTTAATGAGCTTTATGAATGCAGAGGGACAGGAAATGAAGTCACCTAAGGAAAACTGAACAATTAAATTGTGAAATGATAAACTCTACTACAGGAGAAGATTCAGTCTTCAAAGTAATGTGTATATATTGTATATAGATACATCTATACACAAGAAAAGAAATGAGGTTCTCTGCAGTATATTGCATATATATATATATATAGTACATGTATGTATATGTGTGTTATACATACATATATACATAATAACAGAAATGAGGTTCTCTATATTCAAACTATCATAAATTATCAATTTGGTAAGTAAACATTAGAGAGCATTTGGTTTTCAGATTTTTTTAAATGTGCTTTTAAAATGTTTCTGATAACCAAATACATTCACTTCATTGATAAGGGTTGTTATTGTACAAGCTAATTCTCCATCCGTGGGTAGGAATGGTCCTTAGGGTTTTTTTTTTTTAAAGAATTATGTATATTTGTGAGCGACAGCAAGAAAAAAGAAAACATAAGCACAGCAAAACTGACAGCTCCCCCACTAAACATCAGCCCTGCCAATGTCCAACTTCCCTCTCGGCTCATGCTCACATCTTGTTTGAACCCCATGTTTATCCATGTATGGAGTTCTTAACTGCTGGGACAAAATGACAACAGTCTCCAATAATGAAAATGACTTGCACTTATAAAATAACAAGCAAAATGTAACTGTGCTCAGAATAGTCATATATCATGCTCTGAATAATTCAATGATGTGTTGGGGGGGAAAGGGGTCCAGTTTTGGAAAATCTGGCCCACTGAATTTTTTGTGGTGCAATGATACTGTCATTTTTTTCACATCTTAATGTCCAAATGCAGTGAGAAAATTGATACCTACATTTCCCAACTCGTAAAACTCGTAAGAATTTAATTAAAAAATGTATGGTAATTAGAGATAAGTCATATACTATTCAACACAGATTTGTGCCAATCACGTTATACAGTGTAATTCTTACAGATAAAACTGTGTAAGAGATTTTGCTGAGGCAGAAAATAGCAGGACCCGTAAAATTCCAAACCCTAGGGGATTTAGCACTGACATAAAAATTAGCCTTCTATCACATCCCTTTTTCCTTCTGGCTTTTTTTTTTTTCCATAGATTTTTACTGACGTACTGACTGCACAGAAGCAAGTTAAATTCTCACGCGGTGATCACTCGCGAAAATAAACAGAGCAAGGACGAAAGCTGGCTTTGCACCTACTGAATGCTGCAAGTGGCGGTATTCATTGGATATGCATCTGGCAAAGCTCGGCTGTTCCCAGAAGGCCGCTCCGTGAAGACCGAGAGAGCAGCGTCTGCTGGTGGTGCCTGCGCGTCACACAGAACAGAGAGAAGCTTTGTAACGGGTGCTGGGAGGCGTCGGGGCAGCAGGGAGGCAGGCGCACAACAGGCGTTGCTCTTTGCTCGCCTCCAAGAAACAGGCAAATGAAATTGTTATTTTACTGTTTCTTTTTCATTGGAATAAAGCTGGTATCCGGTTATGTTGATTGTTTTTATAATGCATCTGAGTCCCCCCTCCCCGCCGAGAAATCAGTGCGTCAACAACCTTTTCTAGTTCTTTTCATTGGCTCCATTTAGGAAGCACTTTACTAAAACTGCCTATTAATTGCTTGTTGGGAAGATTTATTGATGGATGGAGCACGGAAGCGTGACTTCCTAGGCACACATGGTCATGCTGGGCCTGGATGGCAATCGTCAGTTGGCCTGCCAGGGTCACCCTACTTCACCTGTGGCATTCAGTGGGCACTGATTGAAGGCCAGGTCGCCTGCTGGAGTCCTCTTCCACACCATGGACATCAGATAATCCTCTGGGCAGATTTCATAAGGTGCTGCAATTTAAAACAAAGGGACCTGAAGGCCAGCAGTGCTTATATTTTTGTAAATACTGGTAATAAGCAGTCCTTAAATGCATCTCAAATGCTGAGCTCTTTCATTTTCTTGAAAGCATATTGTTTACTGAAATGTTAGGGATGTATTTGTAAACAAAAACCCACCAGGTTTCATTTCATTCTCTAAAAAATCTTCACAGAAATGTACTTCCTTTTGAAAGTCCTTACTGCGTAGGTCTTTTTAAAAAGTCATTCAGATATTCCTATAAATTAAACACTACATTCACACTACAATCAAGCATATAACTCTAAAATCTTTCCGATATTCATAATGTTTTGGGATGTTACACAATACCGTGATTTCTAATAAGCTGAAAATCATATTAGAATCATTAAATGTGTTAACAGTAAATAAACATAAAGGGCGAAAACATATAATGTATCATTTCTTCATAGATGAACAAGGAGCTCCATCCTATTATGCCATTTAACACAAACTGATTTGATCATTTGGATTTAGTTTTTTCAAAAACTCTAATTACAGGAAAGTGAAAGGGAATTTCAGGAATAACAGATGTGAACCAGAAATGCTTTAATGAAGAACCGTGGAAGAGCGAGGTCCACCTCTGTCGTGTCAAACCCGGCACCTTGCTCCTGGAAAGAACGTATCGGTCCCTTCTGCAGACCCACCCACTGCTGTGCTTTTCATTCATACGTTCACTCACTGTTGCCATTCACGTGCTCATACATTTGTCTTCACTATTGCCTGAGAGCTTCTTCTCTTCGTCTCTGTATCTTGTACCTAATAGCATATCTGGCATACAGAAGTTGCTCCAAGTTGGATGAACACATGAACGAATGTATATACATAAATACCTTTAATAAACAAACAAGGACCTGAAAATTAAAAATACCTAATATGCACATGCGTGTGACTTCCTGGAAGAAATTTCTTCCTTTGGAGACCATATACTATTTAATCCATGCTAATCACAATTCCACTGATACTGATTCTACCTCAGAATTTATGAACTCATTAGGATACATTATATTTAATAATAGGTGAAGAATGCAATTTGGTTTGTTTTTAGATTCCACATGTAAATGAAATCATATGGTATTTGTCCTTCTCCACCTGGCTTATTTTACTGAGCATAATATCCTCTAGATCCATCCATGCTGCCCCAAATGTCAGGATTTCTCTTTCTTATGGCTGAATAATACTCCATTGTGTATATGTACCATTTCATTATCCCTTCAGCTATCGATGGAAACTTTGGCTGCTTCCGCATCTTGGCTATTATAATTAATGCAGCAATAAACATAAGGGGTGCATATATCTTCGAATCAGAGATTTTGTTTTCTTCAGGTAAATACCCAGAAGTGGAATTACTGTGTTATACGGTATTTATATTTTTAGTTTTTTGAGGAACCTCCATATTGCTTCCTATGGTGGCTGCACCAGTTTACATTCCCACCAACACTGCATGAGGGTTCCCTTTTCTCCACATGCTCGCCAACATTTGCTATTTCTTATCTTTTGGATAGTGGCCGTTCTAACTGGTGTGAGGTGGTATCTCATTGTGGTTTTCATTTGCACATTTGTGATGTGCTGCATCTTTTTATAGGTTTGTTGACCATCTGCATGTCTTTCTTAGAAAAATGTCTATTCAGGTCTTCTGCCCATTTTTAAAAATTGGATTATTATTATTTTTTTTGGTGTTGAGTCATAGGAGTTCTTTATGTATTTGGATGTTCTACACATTCTTTTCATTGCATGCTAGATCCAAAGGTAAAAGCAAGTGGAGATGTGGGGGTTGGACAGGGAAGGGTCACCTTGCCGAGATGCCCCACACCGCCCCTTTTGGCAACCAAGTCATGCCCTCTTGGCCCCTTCACCCTCTCCAGGTGGTTACAGAGGCAGGACGGCTGAGGTTGGCGGGGCCTCTCCCAGGACCCTCCCCAAGAACTGGATTTGCTGCTGAGTCTGGCCTGGGAATAGTGGTGATGGATAGAAGTGGAGTCATCATAAATCAAAAATATAAAATAATAAAAATTAAACCCATCACACAAAAAATGGTACAATTCAAGTGAGGGTGGGGGCAGGCCCTGTAAAGAAATCCTTCCCTGATGTTGCAAGAATAAAAACTGCAGAAAAATAAATGCAGGGAGACAGCAGCCCCACCAGCTGGGCAGCCGCTTCCACACAGGACACAGAGATTTGCAAGTGGGGTGTCACTTGGCCTGTTCTGTCTCCCTCACCCCAGAAGAGCACATGCTCCCCATCCTGCCTCCTTCCAGGTAGCCCTGGGGGCCCAGGGAAGGGTCTGCTGAGACCTGGGATGACAGGGTCAGGAAGAGGAGACATGCCCTGAGATGAGAGCTGCGGCGGGGCTGTCCCTGCTGAGGAGCTGGTGGGTGGCACCCGGAGTAGTGCCAGGGAAGGGGAAATAATGGGGAAGATCGGAAGTTAATGAATGCTGGAGCAGTGCTGAGAATTCAGTCGGTTTTGCTATGTTCTCGTCAAGCCTTGGCACACGCCCTCTACTGTCAATTACGTAATGTTAGCACATATGTATTGCTTTGGTTCACATGTCTTTTCTGGGCTTTAGACTGTCATATTCAACTGCTAAGTGGTATATTTTTTTACTGGCTGTTCCAAAGAGTTCTCAAAGTCAGTCCACCTACAATCCATCTCTCATCATTTTTCTCCATTAATGCTGTTGGTGCGGGGGTGCTATTCCAACCTAAAATTTGAAGCACCAAAGAAGGCTTCCTGGAAGAAGTGACACTTAATTGAGACTGGCTGTGTGAAGTGCAGCAAAGGCACCAGGAAGAGGGAAAAGTGTGTGCAGAGGCCTGGGAGCAGAAGAATCTGGGGCACCGAGGCCGGTGGGCTGGAGGGAGAAGGTGAGGAGGAGAACGGAGTCATGGGCTAGAGGGACAGGTGGGGCTCAGCACCTGCAGGGCCTCACAGACCCAGGGCTGACATGACTCCATTTTTTATTTTAAGACCAGTTTGCCTTCAGTGAGTTAAAGAACTGAGGGAGCAGTCAGTAGGGGAAGACAACTGAGGAGACTGATGCAGGGCTTCCGCCCTGAAGTGATGGCGGAGTCAGGCAGGATGGTTGGGCTAAAGATAAAGAAAGTATGTGGACACAAGGTAGATTTAGGGGGTGTAGACTAAATGGTGTGGGGAATGAAGGACCAAGGGGTCAAGAATGATGCCTACTTTCTAAGCCAAGGAACTGGGTATAAAGTGGTACTATTTCCAGCATCTTTCCCCTTTAATTCAATCTTCATGTCACATCAACAGAACAATCTCTAAAATGAAGCTTAATCTCATAGCTGTCTGCTTTAAACTTGCATGGTTCTCCAGTACCGACAGGATAAAGATACCTAGGATGCGTAGGATGGAAAAGTCCCTTCTAGCAAGCCCCAACTTAGCAGTGCAATTACAGCTCATATTTTATTCTCCTGTGCATCCGTCACATAGAATTGTCAGAGTCCAAATATTCCACATGATTCACATCCTACCAACTTTGCAAAAGCTATATCCTCTACTTAAAATATTCTCTTCCCTACTTGTTTTTTGTTAAAATTCCCATTTAACTTTAAAACACATCTTAAATGGTGTATTCTCAGGGAGCCTCCCTTAACACATTAGTCATCGAATATACAAAATACTATAGCTCTTTCACAATGGATTTAAAATATTTTATTATGTCTATGAACCTCTCCGGTTCCCAAATTTTGCTCGTTTAGGAGCATTGTCATGTTTGATTTTATTTCTTTTTAATCTGCAGTGATAAACTGCTTTGGTGTCTAGCATATAGTAGGTATTCAAAACAGATTTGTTAAGTAAATCACTTTTACTGAGAAAACAATAATTGTCCAATGGAAATTTCTGCAATGATGGAAATGCCTTCACTATCCAGTATGGTAGCCAGTGGTCAAATGTGGCTATTGAGTCCTTGAACTGTGGCTAGTGAGACCGAGAACTGAATTTTAAATTTTAGTTAGTGCACATTTGAAATTTTAATAGCCACTATGTTGGACAATGCTAATTAATAGATGATAATTGTGTCTCTGTAAATGTCAACCAAACTACTATAGCATATAAAAAAAGGAAAATTATAATGTTAAAACTTGCAAACTACATCATGCATAGTTTACTACATAATTGAATTCTATAAATTTAGTCACTTTTTAGTAACAATATAGCAGTAACTAGTAGTGCTATTATACTTCATTTTTCTTTTTGTTTCATCTCTACATATAACTTTTGTTCAGTAGCTCCCTTACTAACTCTTCATTTGTAATCTTTCACTTGTGCCTCAACTGTACTTTGTTTTGTTGTGTTAAATGTTTTCAAACTAAAATTTTCTTCCATTCCAGTGATGAAATTTGACATACATTTCATAACACTTGTCGCTATAGCTTTCAGTTTTTTCTGATTCAGTCTTGACATAAACCAGTGAAGAAGCAGTCTGCACCCCGAAACCTCTTCATTTCCCTGTAGTGATGGAAAGAAGCCTTTCACACCCTCTGTCACTCTGCAGAAACGTCTGTCCTTCCTCGGTTCTTACCCCACGGTTGGCAGTGCAGTCAGAAAATCTGGTAATTTCAAACATCAACCACTAGATGGCGCGGGTGGGCCAACGGGTGAAATGCTTACGGGGCTGGCTGCTGACACTGCAGAGGTTTAATATCCGGTGGGCAGGAGACCTCTCAGCTGCGGAATATGGGTGAGCACTTCATTTGTTAGAAGGTAGACTACTTGGCAAAAACTAAATATTCTCCTTTCCATGTAAGTACGATGTTTACTAACAAGCCTCAGCTATAAGGCCCTTCAATCTGGCCCCCTCCTAAGCTACACCGGCCTCCCTAATGCTTCTCCCCTGCCCCAGGAAGGCTCCCACCCCAGAGCTGGGCTCTGTTCTTCCTGCCCACCACTCCCCTCCGTTCCTCCCCAAAGGTCTGCAGGGCTCATGTCTCTACTGCCTTCAATCTTCACATTTCAAATTTCACTTGCTGGTAATTCACATCTCCCCTTCTCAGGATTTCCTGACTACCCCTCAAACACTCCCACACCTCCTCTTCTTTGCTCTTCTCCAAAACCCTTGTCACCTTATAGCATCTACAGATTTTTCCATCTTACTTTTTTCTCCTCCTGCTAGAATGTAAGCACCATGAAAAGAGCAGTTTTCCTGTTTTGTCTCACTCCTAGAGTACACAGCACTTACAGTCTAGCAAATGACAGGTGGGTACTTAATGCCACAAACGTGTGTGTGTGCATGCATGCACGTGCATGCACTAAACTGGCCAGCACTAGGTAGTATGTTCACTTAGGAACAGTGAGAGAGAGGTTAGCTACCACAGTTTTCCTAAATTTAGCAAAAATGGGTTTCCATGGTACTGGGTCTCGACAAAAGTTGACGTTCTCAGGCCATGTCTGACTTGGTTAGATTCCAAGGGACCCTATTCAGGCCCCCCAACGGGCTCTGAGTACATCCTAACTTGTTAAGGAAGAAGCTGATTAAACAGTTCTCCTTTTTCCAAGTACAGCACTTAAGCATATTCACGAACACAGAGAACTCACCAAACCAGTAGTAGTTCTAGTGTCTCCTAATGACAATGGTTGTCTACCTATAGTGTCTACCTAGTGACAATCAATATAGTTCATCTAAACCAGACCAAAAAAAACAGCAATTTTTTAAACCTACTGAGGTCAACAAACGTTTTCTTCTCTTTAAATTCACCGTGCTTTTTATAGACAGAAATGCAGTACACGAATGATAAGAAAAGCAGATTGACAGGGAATTGTAGATTCAAAGTTGCAAATTGGTCCAAAATTTTCAGCAGTTTAGTAGTAATGTCAAATTCCACAGCTGCTTTAAATATTTCATCAAAGGTAATAGACATTCTTTGAAGATTGTATCTTAAAAAGTAGTTCAGAAAATAGGTCTCATACCAAAAGCAAATAGCCTAGATATTAAAATACAAATTTATTTTCTGAAATCCCTAGTAGTAGGAAACGTTCTGGACATTTCTCAGTGCCAATTCCCATTCATTCTACAAATCTTTACTAAGTACCCATAATGTTCAAGTCACTTTATTAAATAGTGTACATAGAAAGAAAACAAGCATAGTCAGGATGTCTCAACTTGCAAGTTGGGCACTGTTCTTCCTGTCCATGAGATCCCTCCACCCCTCCCCAAATGCTTGCATGGCCCATGTCTTTACTGCCTAGTGAGCAGTGAGCAGAGAAATTACAATGCAGTAGGATGCTTACTGTGATCTGAAAAGTTGTAGTTGCTCCGGGAGTACTTTAGGAGAGAGCGTGTTAGTGGAGGACATCCCGAAGGCGTGTCCAAGTTGAGGTGCAAAGGACAGGTAAGAGTTAGCCAATGAGGAAGGGAGATGCATGCCTTGGGGACCACCTGTGGGAAGACCTGGGGAGAGAAGAACCTGGTATGTCTAAGAAATTGGGAACAGAATTTCAAAATGGCTAGAGTGCAAAGTTGAGGATGAGTAGAGGTGGGTCATAACAGGTGGAGGATGGTTGATAAATAAGGAGGTAAACTAGGAGTTTGAATTGAAGGGCAAGGGAAATTTATTATAATATTGTGACTTCTACACCTGCAGTTTGGAGGACGGATTGAAGGAAAGGGAGACAACAGGCCTGTGATGATCTAAGTGGTAGAACTGGGGAAGGGATGTGGAACCACAGGGACTGGCAATGGGAAGTGGGTGGGTTGAAGTCTCCTTAGGAGGAGGAATGGGCTCAGCTCTATTGCTGGATGTAGGAGGTAAGGAAGAGAGAGAAATAAAAGATAACTCAGGTTTCCAGGAAGAATGTCAGGTGGGCTATCCCCTCGGTTACATCACGTGAGGGGAATATGGCTTGGGAGAGAATAAGCTAAAAGTATTTTTGAGTTTGAGATACCTGAGTACATCTTGGTATTACCAAAATGTCAGTTGGTAGGAGAGAAACATAAGCTAGAGATTGAGGTTTGTGTTAATTTTTCTTCTGTTTAATGCTACCTATGTGTATTTTGTAAATTAGAAAACACATAATTAACTCAGGCCACTCTGCTCAGAATGAAAACATATTACTGCACAGTCATATGGAAGCAGATATCTAATGATCTACTATATGCCTTAGCAAAAATGCAACAGCCATGTTCATCAGCTGAAAGATCCCACTGTTTGCTATCACTAATGCAAAGATATAAAAACCCATTTGTAAGATACATCTGTACTTGAAGTCACAAGTATGTAGTTAGCATGCTCCCTTAAAACAAGGTAGCAATTACCTAGTGATTAGCTGTTAATCTGTCTATTCAAACTGATTTTCTGTCTCTTAAAAATAGCAAAAATTATACAGGACTTAAATCAATTTGATATGGAAAATTAGTTTTCACTCCTTATGCTAGGAATTCAGCATTAAAGAGAAGTTGATTCTGCACTGTAGAGCTGGCATGCAGAAAAAAAGAAAGAAAAAGAAAAACATGTACTATGCATGACCCCACATTTCAAATTTCACTTGCTGGTAATTCATTAATCCTTATGTTTTGGAATACCCTCTGCTGGGGAATGCAGAGGTAAATGAAACAGATTCACTCTGCTTACACAGCTTACAGCTCTAATTTCAGAGGTGGAATGTACTCTGGGGAAGGGAATTCACGATGCTGCTGAGGTCTGAGGGAAAAAGAAAGGTGTTTATCAGATGTGCTTCATAACAGCATTCCTTCTATAGAAAGCGGTTTTGATCAGTCTCAAGTTGAATGAACATGCAATTATAATGGCAATATTTACATATCACTATCAGGCCCTCTTCTAAGTGCATCACATATTTTAATTCCTCTTTTGAACAAGTGATTTCAGTCGTCCAGTTATAGCATTTATGATATGGAATAAAAACGTTCAGAAGAGCAGGTATCTAATGACCTACTATATTCAACTAGGTTTAAGGCAGAAGAGGAGATTGAGAGTCTATGATGAGCTGGAATTCCTGCTGAGAGATACAATAATATGTATAATAAAAATACAATAATAATACATAACAAAGGAAGTACAAAGCAAGTTCCTAGGGGTTCAAAGATGAAAGAGCCCTCATGTGACTCTGGGAAAAAGAATGACTAAGGAAGGAGACAGTTTGTAATGCCCTGGGCTCCCGAGAAACTCCCATCCCAGCACGTGAAGATGAGGGGCACGGGACACTGTGAAGTCCAGGTGGACAGTAAGGAGAGAACACATATGCCTCCATGCCCAGGAGCCAGAGATGGGGTCTGTTACCTATCATCTATCTGTCTGTCTATCTATCTATCTATCTATCCATCCATCCATCATCTATTTACCTATGAGTAGAGGTTGATAATCTTGGAAAGCTGATGAGCTGATAGGTGGGGATATTAGAATCCCAGGGATCCCAGTATGCACTGAATTGAGCAAGTAATGAGAAGCCACAGAATATTTTTGAATAAGTGAATCACATGACTAAGCCCATGAATAGGGGAGAATACTTAGATGAACCTGTATGGAAGAAATTAGAAAAGGTAGTAATATGGGTAATGGACAAAAAGGACCTGGATTGAAATTGAAGAATGCTAATTATCTATAGGTCTTTATCATTTCATCCTTGACTCTATCCCCTAAGACATGTATTATCTCCATTTTGTATATGAGGACTCTGAAGCCCAAAGCCAAAATTTGTTTATGGTGACACACTAGGTTATGGCACCCGGCCCCTCCCCCACTAGCAGGTGGTGGCCCAGGGAGAGAGGCCTGATAGAGCTGGAGTCCATCACTAGGACAGGGGCTTGAGGAATGGAAAGTTACTTCAGGTGACAGGAAGGACTTGGCAGTAAGACAGAAAAGCCCTCCTGGTGACATAGAGCCTGATTCAGGACCCCTGGTTGGAAAGTTGTATCAGGCACTGACAAGAGATTGCACATAAACAGGCAGCTCTGTGGGTGCTTCTCGCACAGGAGATGGCTGAAGAGAAGAAATCGTAACCGAGAGGCCAGGGCAGGGTCTCAGGGTCATTCACGTCTCAAGATAAACGAGTGGGAAATACGAGGGGATGAGAAACATCAAGGATTAATATTCAGGTTTAGTGTGTAGACAAGCATTGAACTCAAGAAGGAATTTTACTAATTGCCTTAATTTTAACTAGTAATTTAAAAGTAAGTGATTCCTAGGATACCATCAGCAGAACAAAAATGCAACCTACAGTATGGGAGAATATATTTGTAAATGATATATCTGCCAAAGGGGTTAACATCCAAAATATATAAAGAACTCACACGCCTCAACACCCAAAAAGCAAATAACCCTATTAAAAAATGGGTGGAGGATATGAACAGACAATTCTCCAAAGAAGAAATTCAGATACCCAACAGGCACATGAAAAGATGCTCCACACTGCTAATTATCAGGGAAATGCAAATTAAAGCCACAATGAGATATCACCTCACATCAGTAAGGATGGCTACCATCCAAAAGACAAACAACAACAAATGTTGGCGAGGTTGTGGAGAAAGGGGAACCCTCCTACACTGCTGGTGGGGATGTAAACTAGTTCAACCATTATGGAAAGTACTATGGAGGTTCCTCAAAAAGCTAAAAATAGAAATACCATTTGACCCAGGAATCCCACTCCTAGGAATTTACCCTAAGAATGTAGGATCTCAGATCCAAAAAGACAGATGCACCCCTATGTTTATCGTAGCACTATTTACAATAGCCAAGATATGGAAGCAACCTAAGTGTCCATCAGTAGATGAATGGATAAAGAAGATGTGGTACATATACACAATGGAATATTATTCAGCCATAAGAAGAAAACAAATCCTACCATCTACAACAACATGGATGGAGCTAGAGGGTATTATGCTCAGTGAAATAAGCCAGGAGGAGAAAGACAAGTACCAAATGATCTCACTCATCTGTGGAGTATAAGAACAAAGAAAAAAACTGAAGGAACAGAACAGCAGCAGACTCACAGAACCCAAGAATGGACTAACAGTTGCCAAGGGAAAGGTACTGGGAAGGGTAGGTGGGAAAGGAAATGAAAGAATTAGCACATAATATAGGGGGGGCACAGGGAAGGCAGTATAGCACAGAGAAGACAAGTAGTGACTCTATAGCATCTTATTTTGCTGATGGACAGTGACTGTTATGGGGTATGTGGTGGGAACTTGATAATGGGGTGATTCTAGTAACCACAATGTTGCCCATGTGATTTTATATTAATGATACCAAAATGAAAAATAAAAAAATAAAAAATATAAAAAATAAAAACTTCAAAAAAAAGTACGTGATTCGTAAACTATGTTTATTTTTCCAATAAAAGCAAGGTAGAATAAAAGGAACAAATAACACATAGTAAAAAGTGCTGGTTAAATTTTCTATTTCAATTTAAAAATGATCAGCATGTTGCCAAATGTTTCTAAATTGGACAAGGTAAGGTTATATAAGATTATAACAAATTGCTTTTTGAGTTTCTGCTGTGGCAGAAGCTGTGAGAGTTTTCTCAAAGTCTCATCTGAGGAGCAATCTGATAAAACAAATTATGATGATTATTTCCATAGCAACAGGTTTGAATAATGGACATTCAATACTATCTTGTATACAAATTGATTATTTTAGACCCCAGTGGTTCTTCCTTAATTCTGCCTATAAAATGTAGCTGATTTGTTGCAGAACTGTAGATGGGATACAGGGAATAAAACCCACGCTTTTCAAAAGGAGATTGGATGCTTAGATATTATTAAGCAACAGGTGATTGCTCACACCTAGGGGGTATCTTCAGGTTCTAATTTGTTTCCCTACTTTTTAGAATGTAATTGAGATGACTTGGCAAGAACAAATAGAACTTGAAAGATGAAAGGCTACAGCTAGCGCCCCCTACTGTCAGCACTGAACTCAGTGGTTGGTTTTAGGTGAACAACTGGTATGAACACTTGGGTGTGTCATTATTTGCTATGTCCAAAAATATTCAGTGAAAACATTAGCCTTAAACTTTTGGAATTGAACGGGTAATAACAGAATTTCTTATAGGGCATACTTATGACATCTGATAGCAGAAAATAATATAAATTCTAATGGAATGGGAACTTTTTAAAAGCACTGTTATGATTTGGAATGAAAAAGGTAAAGAAGGTGCCATCCTGTATGCAGATATTTCAATATAGAATAATGTGCTTTTTGTTTTCTCTTTAGAATAAATGTAAGTTTTACATTCACATATTCACATATGTGGGTTTCTAATAATGATTGTATTTAGCCTTAAAGTGTAGTGATCCACACAATTTAGAAGTCTGATTTATTAACTTGTTAAACTTGTTTCCAACAGAGACAAAATATATTGATAGTGATTAATGTGCCACTCATCCAACTGGGAACTGAGGAGAAAATAAGTCAATGGGAGCTAAGATCTCATCCTGCACCCTGATAGCCCCATCTGCAATCTTATACACCTGTTTATGCATACCGCAGCTCAAAGCCATGGAGGAGAAGAGGAAGACTACACTGCTCAGGAAGAGAGCCACTGGGACAATCTGTGTCCTGGCAGCAGGCAGCTTTATACAGACTGTATTCAGACGACACCCAAGTTGTTCCTCCTGTTCTCCATGGGACAGGAACAATAGGGTTGGAGAACTAAGAGCTGGAGAATCATCCTTCTTTGTCCATGACAAGTAGGTAACAGCCCTTTTTTTCTTTAAGTGACTGCTCTAAGGAGATCCTACTTTGGTTGGAACATGAATTGGCTAGGGACACATGAAACGGATTGTCTAGTTCATTATTAACTCATTCCAGAAACAATCTCTCATTATTGATGAAGAAGCATGAATTAAAAGAAAAATTGCACTCTTGTTCAGAAGATACTTCAACTTTCATCAGTAGAGCTGAGACAGAGGGCTGTTTCCCACTTCTTTATTACTTTTGTCATTGAATTTTTATATTTTTGTTTATATTTATTGAAGCCATTGCAACCCGAAGGGTGATCTGTAGTATCATATCAACATCACCTGGGAGCTTGTGAGAAATGCAAGTCCACAGGCCTGCACTAGACCCGCTGAATCAGAATCTCTGGGGGTCTTGCTCAGGAATCTGTGTTTCAAAAAGCTCTCTGGGTGATTCTTAATGTCTGCTGAAGTTTGAGAAGCACAGCTTTGGACTATGAGGAGAAGCACTTGACGTTGGGAGCACAAAGGAAGCAAGCTTTGTGATTCTTTTTCTTCCTGCTAAAGCTTAATTAATAGAAAATTACTCAGTAACCAAATGAAAGTCTCTCTCGGTCTCTGGAGAGCAGGTAATTCCGTTGCAGAGGGACTTTGACAAGGGACCGTCACTCCCAGAATGGCGCTTCCCCTAAGGGGGGAGAGGCTTACACTCACCATATTATGGCACTAAATTCTAATACAACTGCATTACGACTTCCAAGACAAGTTTGGGATTACAAACGCTACCGCTGACCTCTTTTGACGTGATATTTAAATATCACAATAATCGCCACATCCCAGGTCCAGGTTGCTATTACTGCGTGCACTTATGATATGACTACCTCACCGCACAAGTTTTCCTCAGCACTCCGCCTGCAGGCTTCGCTCAGCATTTGCAGATGAAGCAGTTGTGACTCCAAGAAGGGCATTTCAGGTACGAATTAAGATTCACATCTATCTGTGAATGGTAGGTTCCAACGTGGCAGTCAGTGACTGAAGAGTAATGGATCTAACATTGGAGCTACAGGAATAGTGAGTCTCCCCCCTGGGAGCACAGCAAGAAGGTAAACACAGGCCAATCCACCAGTAACATCTACTTTCTGAATGATATTAACCAAGGAAAGATTGGGGGTAACAAGAAACAAAAGCAAACGAAAGATGAAAAATAGTATGGTTTCACATGGTTGCAACGCAACCAAAGCAGCTATAACCTTTTTACTATTTTATTTTAACCCTCAGAGCCTGGGGTTGTACAGTGAGACTGAGATCAATGAAATCATCATTTGGTGAGTCTGAACAATTTAAAAGTTGGGCAACCGAATTATCCTGATGGGAAAATATATATTTAAAAAATTTTTCAGTTTCAGTAGATATCATAACAGCTCTTGAATAAATCCAGATGATTAATCATTGTTTTCACTAATTTATCCAAAGATGTATGGATATTCTATTTCTCCTTCTAGACGGTCTCTTGGCAAACAATTTGTCTTGTCTTGAAATTAAGTGAAACATAAAAAATAAGTATTAGTTGTTTCCAGAAATCTGAAGAAAAATTAAGAATGAACAGTACTAAAAAATAATACTAGGAAGAGCATATTCTCTCAAAAGAAACTTTTACTGAGGCTTTGTCATCGACAAAAAAGAGAAAAATGCCCTAGTAACTGTTAAACTAATTTGAAAGTTTTCTTTATTTATACAGTCAAGATGTAATTTTGGAGCAGTATAATGGAAATTCAGAACGCTCTGCTCCTAATCACAAAGGTAATAGATATTGATCACAGAGAAGCAATTGTACAGGACTGGAACACCAATACATACACCAAGTCCACTATGGAAAGCTGAGTTATTTATAAATCCTGTTCTTTTGGTAAAATAACATGGGGATGAGATGATGCACATTGAAAAGTTAAAGGATAACTATAAAAGAAATCCTCCTTCATTTTGATGAAAACTTTCTCTACTCAACAGAGGCATGTTTGAAATTAATAGTCATAAGATGATTTCTGATGGTCAATGCAATTTGTATAAAGGTACCAGATTGTGATATATGTAAAATCTTGGTACAAATATTTATTTTTTACCCCTATGTAAGCCTTAATTTGTGATTACTTAGCTGGTTCGATAATTCATTTTAATTAAAAAATGTTATTTATATACTTGGAGGTTATGTCAAGTCATTACAAATTATGTCATTGAAAACAGTAAATTTGAATATTAAGATGAATACCAAAAATCTGTGTAATATAAAAAGGTTTTACAGTTTTATTGGTGATTTTTCAGCCTGCCTGCCTTAAATCAGGAAAGCCATCAAACAGACTAAATAAGGTATAATATCTTCTTTGTAAATAGACATGTAAAATGTTTTCCAAACAGCAGGTGGCAATCTTTATAAATCTGATTGCAGCTGCACCATTTTTACCTCTTGTGTATGCAGATCAAAGTTTTAAAAAAACAGCTAAGAACCCTGGGCATGCTCAGACTAGCTTACATAACTTTAAATATTAAAAGGGTCTTATTTAATCATGCCTACTGTTCTAATGAAATTCCTCCCTGGGCAAAATAAATGTTTGTGTTGAATACTTCTTAATTCCTATGCAGAACAGGAGGAATTTCGCTGAGCTGATCTGTATAGGTATCCATCTCAACAAAACCCTGCATGCTGTTTACTTCTTATCATTCAGAATTCATATGGCATTAAGAATTGACACAACTACTTTTGGATCTTTTTTAAGTACTCTCAGCCAAAAATAACCTTACTGACATATTAATACTTTAGAGTCTAGTTTCTATAGGCGTTAGTGTTAAACTGTGCGAAGTTTCTAGAATTCTAACTGTGGAGAAATAAAAGTTTTGACTCCTGGTTATCTCTTCGAATTCCTTTGTTTTTCTAAATTGAAGTAGTTGTGTCAGATAGAGACAGAAATCCATAGCTTTTTTGAACTGAAAAGGAGCAACTGTACTTATATGTAAAATCTTTTAATGTAGCAGAACTTCCATTTTCTCACTACTAATTACTACCTTACCCTTTCATTTTAAAATGTGTTCCTCACTGGAATGTTCTTTCACAGTGGAAAATGGGTCAAGAGCAAGGAAATGGGAATGTCCAAGGTCATAAACCAAGACATGAACAGCAGAAATTGCAAGGTGTTGAATTCAACATCAGCTCTTTATTTTCTCACTTAGCTATCTAACACTTATATCTTTATATTTCTACTGTAAATAATCTAAAGTAATTGTTTTGTGTTCTCAGTAAACAAATATTCCATGAAAACAGTGAAAAAAAAAAACCAGTACCCCGAACAAATTGAAATCATATCTAGCGATGTTATTGTTTAATATGGCTACCTTTATGTCATCACATTTTTCAATATCATTTTGTAGAAATAATTTAAAAACCTATAGAAGAAATAGTCTATAACATATAAGTAGAAGAAATCCCATATTTTAGGGAAACAGGTTAATTGCCACTTATCATTAGCAGTCCTTCAGTTGAGGAATGACTGTCCTTAAATGATGACAATATTTTTAATCTTTTTTTTCCCCTTGGTAACTGTTTCCTTTGGGATAATCCCAGTTCATTCTTACCAGGACATCGCTGTTCGCTGCATCTTCTCACTTCTTCTCCGGTTCCGTCGCACTGCTGCCCTGTGATGGCTACACCCTGACAAGTCCTTATCCGCCTTTCCCAGCCGCCGTCGCAGGACTTGGAGCATCCACTCCAATGACCCCACTGGTTCCACTGACCATTGGCTGAAAGAAATGTATCACGGTCAGGGGCAGTGGTCTACTGCACACTACTCCAGGAGTATTAAAACCTGAGGATCTACTGCCAAGAATAAACTGTATTCAAGAATTTGACTTGCTGATCAAATACAGATCATTGGGATTCACAGAGTTTGTTTCCATTTGTCAGAATCTTCAAATGGACATGAACCTTTTGTGGAAAGTATGCATTCAGTACTGTCATCCACTTAATCGGTATTTCACTTAAGAATCTTCTGAGTTTTGCTGCCTTATTAATGTGATCTACCATAGAATGTGCTTTGGTATAACTGACTTCATTTCCTAGAAATAGATACTTATCTGCTTATTCCATGATCGTCGGGCATGTGCGATGACATTTTATATACGGGCAGGCTCCCTCTGGCGCAGTAAGCAGGCCTTACCTGTACACTCGGGGTTAGAGCACTCTCTGCTTTCCGCCCACGGCCCTCGGCATTCGGAGCCCCCGTGAGCAGCTGCTGTGCACTGCCGGCTTCTCTGCTGGGTCCCATTGGAGCATGTCACTGAGCACCGGCTCCACGAGCTCCACTCCTGCCACTGTCCATCAACTGCCAGGGGGGAGGGAGACAGCGTAAGGAGACGGTCCAGCAGGGGGCGCTGTACAGAGAGTACGCGGCAGAACTAACCGTGGGGATGGGTCCCGGCCAAAGCATTCTGAATACAGGGGAAGGTCACAATGGCGTTAGATTGTATTACTACACCCAAACCATTATTACCTTATTTTCCCACTTCTACTCTCTTTTAGGTATCCAGTATTTCTTTTTATTTACTTATGTCTTCAAAATATCAGTCACTCAAAAATGCCAGATGTTGGATTGGGAGATGGACAGAGAGAGGAAAATAAACGGTAACCAATAATTCAAAAAGCTCATATTTTAGAGAAGGAACTACTAGAATGAATTAATTGCATGATAAATAAATAAATTATATAGCATTGCTGTGAAGGATAATTTCAAGCACCTATAAAATGAGTCTGGGGGGTCTTCCTTGATGAAGTGAGGTTCAGGCAAGCCCTGAAGGATAATGAGGAACTACCTAGAATAAGAGTTTGTTCCCTGAAGAGGTACAAAGGTCATTGGCAGAAGAAACAGCAGCGCCTCCAGGAAATGAATGCAGGCCACTGTGAATGAAGCCCAGAGTGCCAGGTGAGGAGCTATACCAGAGAAGGTTGGCCAAATCCAGAGGCCAGAAAATGCAAGTTTTTGTTGATTATGTTGAGGGTTTTGCTATATTCTCAGATCACTAAGAAACCTTTGGAGAACATATATGGGATTCTATGATCAGATCTAGTGCAGGGTGGAGAAAGAATTATGGGAGAGGATGGGGAGGGTATGAGCTAGGATGGTAAGGCCCTGCTGATGCAGCACCCCAGGAAGGTTAAAGAACTACTCAGTGGGGATGGTGAGAGCAACTGCTGGAGGGCTGGACATGGGAACTGACGTGGAGGGAAGATCAAGGTGACTCTCAGGTGTCTGGTGACTAGAACTTAATAAAGACTGTTGAACTTGACTTTGAGAGATTTAAATTGAGATTCATTTATTCATTTGTGCAAATGATTTTTGGGAATCTGTTAGTTATCCTACAGTGTGATAGGTGTTATGAGGAATAGAGAAAAGAATATGAATCCCAACCTCAATAATCTTATCACTTAGTAGAAGAATTACATTGTGTATGCAGATAAGTAAAGAAAAGCTTAAAAGTAATAACATCTTAACATGGTATGTGAAGATTTTCAGAGGACAGATCACATCTTTTGGGGGGTAATTACGTTAGACTAATATGGTGAGATCTGGATAATTTAGACAAGGGAGATGGCATTCACAAAGGCATAATCTCATAGGCCACAAAATACAAATGAGAAAAAAATCAACAGTATTTACCCAATTTAAAATGCATCAACTAGCATAAAAGTGTTATAAATGCACTAGTATATGATTGCCTACTTTTTCTAATATCATTCCAAAGTTCATAGTAAATTTCATAATAGTGAAAGAGAAATCACCAGAAATCCTAAATTCTTAAAAAAGCTAATGTGGCTGTGAAAACCCATCCAAACAAATGAGAAAGCCTGTCAGAACCTGAGTCAGTACTTTCCATCTAAGTTCAGGCCTTGCAGGAGTTATTAAAAAGGAGATTGTTTAATAGGTATCTAACTGTACTTAATAAACTTTTTGTGAGATAAAAACATCACAAGTGCCAATTTAATCATCCTATTCATGTAATTTTGGCATCTCACTTTATTAAAAGTACCTGATACAATCTTATTGGCGATGTAGTCCATTTACCAGACAAAAAACAAAATAAAATTCTACTAGAGTAACAGGACACTGTAAGTTACCATTTCCTCTCTATTTTGGTTTTAAAGATGGTTGCATTTTTCATTTCAGAATTTTGCTTTTCAAAGATAACACTTACTGAGCTTGCAGTATAAACCTCAGTATCCTAAGCATTCTAAGCCATGTTTAAAAAAAATAAGATTCATGCCTGCACCTTATCATCAGCTTGGCAAAAGAATGTACAGGTATCCAAATTATTGAGAACATTCAGAAAGTGACACCTGAAGATGAATTAGGCGATTCTGAACGATCCAGTGCTGAATGACTAGAATTAAGAAATACGTGATGTCCTTAAGAATTCTGCTTGGAAGTAAGAAAGTTTTATTATTTTTTTAAGGAATGTAACAGTTACATACTCATGGGCAAAGAAGAGAGGGTATCTTCCCAGATAAGATGTGGAGTCAAAAATGAGCAAGTCAAATGTGGAAATAAGAGAGAAGATAATTTGGCTGGGGCTGTTTTATTGATGAGGACTAAGAAAAGACCTTGAGGATAAAAGATCAGAAGGAAGGAGAACATTTGTGAAGGGGTTTGCTCCTCATGCTTTTCTGGAAAGAAGACTGCACCACCATTAGTAAAAAATTATTTAAATACTTTAAATTCAAACATTTGTAATATTAGTTATGCAGACCTTTCAGTCAATGTACACATTTTATGTTTTGGCTAAAATTCAAGAATGAGTTAATGCATCTGCGGGAACTTTTGAGGTTGGACACTTCCGTAAACATAAGTAAAACATTTATTTTAGATAGGAAGAGTTTTGTTTATAAAGTCAGCTACAGAAAAGAATAACAATGAAATTGAAGAGGTATCAAGTAGACACTTTTGATATTTTATTTTACAAGGAGAACTGTAAGTTCATTTCAGTGAACATTAACTGCACCATGAGGTGAGAACTGACAAAAATGATTGGTTATTAAGAAAAAAGAGGAAAAGCCCAATATTCCTTTAGTGCACATATTAAGTCAAAGTTACTGGGAAAATGGAAAATGGAAAAGTTAGAAAGAGAGGATTATGAGAATATAAAGGTTTAGACAGATACTACATAACATGAAAGAATTTCTTGTGCCAAATGTGGGACATCGTTTTATTTTAGTTTTTTTTTTAGTTTGATATCCTAGAATTAAAAAAGAATGATTAATTGTGTTCTTTTTTGGGACATCAACTACAGATCTTTCAGGAAATAGTAGTGTCATTTTACTGAATGGGAAAAAGAGGAGGTTTTTGAGAGGTGGAAACACTTTTATTTTGAACATTTAAGCATTTTCAAATAGGATATGTGCATTATATTTAGGGATAAATGTTCAGATATTTTTAAAAAATCATACTAATTTTTCATTTTTTAATAACCCCTCATCTATGTCCTATAAGAAGTTATGGGACTGCTTTTATTTTTTAATCTGATATTTAACTGGGAATCCAAATTGGTAATGAAGCCGCACTTCCTTCAGCCCTGCGTGCAGGTTTGCTGTCCACCAGGTTGGGTGTGGAGGCGACAGAGACAACCCACGCTTCTCCCGCCTCCACCCTCCCTGTAGAAAGCTGACTTCGGACACTGTAAGAGAACTCCCAGAGTCATTGTAAACCCACGGATTTGAAAATACCTCAAGGCTTTCTTTTAAAACTATGTTCCTCCTGAAAGCTCATTAACATCTTGTCATTCTGTCAGAAGAGAGTTCTCCAATAATTTGGAAGATGTAAACACTCCAAAACTTATCCCAGCATGTCATAATGTTCTCATACAGAGAATCTGCACCCTGACTAGCCTTGTTCTCCTAGACTCTGGAAGAAATGGTGATAAAAACTGAACAACCTCTGCCTCTTGGAACTTAGAGTCTGAGGGGCTATTGTGGAGACAGATGATAAGCAAGTAAACAAATGGATACTCAGAGTTTGAGCAGTGGTATGAAGACCAGGTGATGAGAGGGCAATGGGAGGGGAATGCTCGGTCACATCTCTGGGAAGGGACCATATCAGGGCTGAGTAGTGAGTCACTAGGAGCTGGAAATGTAAGGATCTGTGGAATACTCTAGACAATTGCAAAGTCTTGAGGTCAAGAGGACTTTGTGCATTTCAGAACAGAGAAAAGTTTGGGGCACAGGGGGATCACGGAATGGGAGATGCAGCAGGAGATGGGTTCAGATGGCATGCAGAAGCCAGTAGGCCCCATAGGCCATGTGACCAAATAAGATGAGAAGCCATGAGAGGACGTTAAAGCAGGGGAGTGCTGATATAACTTACATTTTAACATTGAACTTTGCAGTTGTGTGTAGAATGGATGGTACAGAAGCAAGGATGGGTATTGAGAGATGTAAGGGACTCCACTATAGCCCAGACAGAGGTGACAGTGGCCTGGATTTTGGTGGAGGTAGAAAGAAGTGGATGAATTTGCATTTTCTGGGTGCAGAGCTGACAAGTTGGTGGTGGGGTATGGAAGAACAGAGAACGAAGGTTAACTTCCAGGTTTTTGGCTTATTGAAACAGGTGGGTTAGACTAGGGTTCAAACAGGCTAGGGGGTGTATAGCCCTGAGACCAAAGCATCTATTCTGATCCCCTTGAATCCTTGATGCCATTATTGTTGTGACAGAGGGAGACCTGCATTCAATAACTTTGTTTAAACCTGTGACTCCCAGATTCTCTGAAATGTAATCAGCTCTCCCCTCACTTCCCTTTTTCCTTTCCTGGAACGCCATTTGGTAAACATCTCACTCAAGTACACAATTTCTTCTGTAATGTGCAGCCTAGTTAAGAATCAACACTTTTTCAGGCTGTTTCCATTTCTCTTCATTTCCATCATAAGCACTTGCAGTTGGAGTTTTTTTTTTACTGTTATTTTTCCATCTAAAAACTCCAAATGCCTATTACTTTATGAACCATACTACAAAGGTAACTAAGAATAGAGAACAATAAGGTTGTGTTTTGAAGCGAGAAGAATGCTGAGAGATCAGCCTGTCTTGCCATCAGGTAATGTGCCTCCTTACACAACAATGTCACACTGGGGACAGCTAGAGTTTGGCTTCAGCAATGTGACACATTACCAGATTTCCTGGACCTGTAAGAATTAAAATTGCAAAGCCTAAATGACTAGCTGCCTGGGGTTTATTTTCTTATATGAACTTCCTCCTGCCATACGCATAGAGTTGCAATTATGTTCACCTGGAAGAAACACTTGTCTCCCAGCAGGGACAGGGGCCAAATTAAGTTCTATGATACATTTTAATGAACATACTGTGTTTCAGTCTATTTTCACATTTTGACCAATAACTGAGAATAGGCTGGACAGCACTAACCACAAGCTAGTTATGCACTCATCCATAAAATCATGAATATTATGGATAATAAAACTTTTCTTTTCAACAGCTGTTCTGGGTTGATTACTGTTGATCAACTATGCAATGTGCAGGGAGCGGTGGTGGGGAAGAGAATTTTGCCTCCTGGCTATGAGGCTATATGATTTAGGGATGGCAATGTTGAAGGGTTCAGATTTTTGCTGAGTTGGGAATTACTCAGGCACCTGGAAAGACCCCTTGGGGATGTAAGACTGAAATGTGAAAGAGCCAACCCCTTGCTTTGGGCATATGTTGAAGAGCATAAACCTATGTTTCCCATTTGCCAATTTAAAATCAAGCACAAAAGAGGAAATATCAAAATGAAATATCATTTGAAAAAATAAGAACTGAAAATAGAAGCGAGTTACATGGTAAGGCTAAGATGAATAAGAAAGTTTTGTTAATTAAATTTCTAATGAGGAAAAAAAAAATTAAACAGTCCAAGAAAACAAGCCAGGATTAATAAAGACACAATTAATTTTAAAAAAATTCATCAGCTAAACATTGAAAGATCACCAGAAAGCAAAAAAGTGTGAAATGACACAAAATGAATGTAATTTTCATACAATAGACTAGAAGGTTAAGAAGATAAAATGCAAATTAATTAAAGAGCAGGTTAATGATGCAGCACCTGAGTTTCAAATTGGAACATCCTCACCCAGACATAACCAGGGACTTTTGAACCAAGGTCAGGCAAATGTTTAGCATCTTACCACTCACTGTCCTCACCTGAAGGGCTCCCTGCAGAGGGACTGTGGGCAGGTCACCCCCTCACAGAGGCTGAAGCCTCTTGCTCTAGATTACAGAAATATTTGGGTCTAGCTCTCTTCCTGAAGACCTACCCTTGGGTGACTCGTTTCTTCTTAGCGTTTGTAATGATCTGCAAATATAATTTGCAGATATTTGCAGGTTTTTTTTACAGGAAAAAAACCCTAAAACCTGACAGCATCTCTGTAGGGAGGTTTTGCATTCCCAGGAGTGCATTTCCCACCGCAGTGCTGACCAGTGTGACACATCTCAGCTGCACAGAGCAGCCTGAGCCCTTATGTGCGGACTTCCCTGCGGTACAAACGTGGCGGAGGAGTCCTTCCCAGTCCATGATCAAGGCTGTCCATGAGCAACAGAGCTCAGAATGATCATACTATCCGGAGTTTATTTTACTACTTCTTCAAAATCCCTTACTTCTAAGGTAATATTCTCATATAAATCGTGAAAAGTAGTCTTCACTTTATATTACTGGATACTTCTCAGGATTCTTCCAGCTAAACGTTCATCATATCACGATTCTATGATAAAGAAGGGTACAAAATACTGGCTCCCCTTTATATATGAGAAAACTGAAGAAGAGATAAGTTGCCTAAATAAATATTCATGATTAAGGATTGGGACTGAACCTTAATCCATGTCTTACCCTCTCCCAGTGCAATGCGTATGTGGCTTGGCTGAACTTTCACCCTGCTCTAACTCTGCTTATCTTTAAGAAAAAGGTACCTGTTGTCAGGAGATCCCCCTCTTGACCAGACCACCAGACGCACTGACATTGGTGGGACCCAAGACTGTGGCTCACGTAACCTCAAAAGAACCTCTAGTTTCAAATAAGTGCTTTCCATACTAAATGACACTCCCACCTCCAGCCAATTTATAGTTGACCATCACTGTGGCAAAGACCAATGGAAACCTTAAGAGGACAAAAGAAAGGCGGTGTTCTGATTTTGAGGTCTCTGCCCTTTCCATTGAAAAACATGGATATTCCTCCCCTTTTAACATGGAACCTCTTCACGAAAATTTGCCCTCTATCTATGACGTCCCAGCCCTCACCAGCTGAGGAGTTCGTCTGTGGGCCAAGCTCTGTGTCTCCGATCTTTGGCCACTGAATAAAGCCTGCACTGCTCGACACTCACTTTTGGTTTCATATAGTCGCTTCACGATGTGGAACAGGGAAAGACCCCAACTTTAGGGGTTCCACTTTGTCAGGAACATTATGAATTCCAGACCACTGTGTATCCCACTGAATCATATAATTAAATTCATTTATACAGATTTCAGTATATAAACGAAAACTTATTTGTCAATAATTCTTCCATCTATTTTATTTCAATAATTTCCACTCATTATTTATCCCCATCCTTTATATTATTTGTACTTTACTACATAAATTGTATCAGAGCGAGAATTGTCACAACAGAGAACTGAACTTGAATCACCTGTGCCTCCGGTCTTCAAGTACTGACACAGCGGGGAAAAAAATCATTGCTATAAAGTAAAACACTATGAAGAAAATTACTACAAAGCTTGAAGCTGTGGACTAAAGAAATTTATTTTCCATAAAGAATTTAATTTTGGAAAAGTCTATATCTGTTTTATTTGGAGGATATACCTCTATGTAATTTACCCACCTAGAAAATGTAAATATTCCATTACGTCTGATACTTTTCTCCATTTATATATTAGTAGAAGTCAAACCCACTAAAAACAGAAGCAGCTAAAGTGATCGAATCATCCTAGAGGAGGGAACACCAGGTGGCACCCAGGAACTGGTCTGACACGGCTAGACTTCCACGGTTCGCAGCTCGCTTGGCACTCAGAGCAAGGCTACGCTATCCCCCCTTGAACCAAAAACCACCACAGGGAACATTAACATCAGACAAGATCACTCTGAGACTCTGATAAGCAAAGCCCCTTCGTAGACAGAAACAAGGTCAACGTGCAACCTCAAAGCTCCAAACATCGTCTTCTCTCAGCTGGTATGAGTGACTACCACTTCAATTAAAGCTGGTCTTCCCTCCTCCTAGATACTTTATTGAGCTACCTAATCTTAATTTCCCCCCCTCAACACATTATCAAATCATTAGAAAAGTCCCACTTCCTTAAACCCTCCCTGAAATCACTCGGTACAAGCCCACCCTTAATAAGTCTTTTCTAAGACCCTCTTACTGAGATGCGCCACAGTTCCCTATGATTTCACCTCTCTGCCTAGAGTGACAAACCCAACTTGTTCAACTACAGGTGTCATCCTGATGGGCTCTGACTAGAAGGCATTGACATAAAACTAATGCTTTTGTTTTTGTTTGCTGTTTCTCAAATTCTCTCCCTTATAGCATCTCACATGGCCCTTACATTCCTGTGATGTGGGTATTACTATTGTTCCCATTTTACCAATGAAGAAACTAAGGGTCAAATGAGCAATATGCATATTAAAAAGTGATATCTAAAAACATAAACATATATGTTTTCTTGTGAAACTCCAAGATCCTTCCACTGTACCACATCAATGTATTATTGAATAAGCCCAGAAAATATCCTATAACAATTTTTGGGTGAGTGCTAGAAATTTGGATATGTGCATGTCAACATAATCCATTCAACAGTAATTTATTGAATACTACCAGGTACGAAGTTGCATGTAGAGATAAACAGGAAATGGAAGAGAATTTCCTTATCCTTAAATAAATCAAATAGTACTACTATTGAACTTGATGCTAAGTTAGTTGCAATGAAAATTCAGAGAAAATAGGAAACATAGGTTCCTAAGTTTAGTGAGATAAGAAACAAATCACAAAAACCACTGGACATACACATATGTACACACACCCTTCTACAATATCACACTTACTTATTAGTATAGGAAGAAAATGGAGTCACACTATTTTTCTGAGTTGTGAATGAATCTAATGAACTGTAGTGAATTCCTTTTGTTGCTCTGTGCCTCTGGTCCACCTCCCCCCACCAACACCAGTCTCTGTTCTCATACATGGTACACAAATTGGTAACTAAGAACTCAAAACTAGGAATTCTCTCCTCTCTTTCTTGTCTTCTTATATAGATGGCTTACCCCCACCTCAAAAAGAGTGGGAGAAAGTTGGACATTGACAAAGGAAAGTACCTGGAAAAAAATAGTATGTCATCTACTTACACAGGCTGATATTGAAATTTGCATAAGTAAAACATTTCATTATTTGATTTGAACACTAAACATCATCCCTACATAACCATTTCATCAGAGTGGTTTTATGTGTTTCTTGAAAGTAGGATGCTGGAATGCTGCTCTGATATGATCCCACACTAGAATGTCACCTTCCATTACCAGACCCACCCGGTCAGATCTTGCAAAGGTGGTGAGTACAGACCCAATTTGTTGTTTCACTTGGTCTGGTTATCAGTTCACATCAGCCCAACCAAGGAGATCCAAAAGTAGGTGCTGGCCTACTATTTTTATTGCTAATGCTCTTTCTATGTGAGCTTTATCTCTTAAGACGGTGTCTTAAGGATCTCAAGTAGGATGAGAAATGTAAGTTGAAACTACTGAGTTCTCAAATTACCACCTTTCATTGAGGCAGAGGATTTATATGTTTTTCAGAACTGCATTCAACTTTTCACATGTTTATGGCTGAATCCTCTGAAGAAACTGCCAATTTGTTTAGCTCAGGGACTATCTATATTCTTCTAGGTAGTGTCTTACATCTTGCTGATACTCGATGATGCTTTTATATTTAGTGAAGAACCTGAGTTCAGCTGTAAGAGAACTAGTTCTAAGGAGAACTCCAAATGTTTGCACCAAATACATCTTACATATTTTAAAAGCATACTGCCAAAATTTGGGGCAGAGTATAAAAACATTAAAAAATATCATAGCTATTAGAATCCCCTTTAGAGAGTAAGGAAATTTGGATCCAATATGGTAAGAATTTTACATCTTTTATGATGCAACTCAATTCAAGAATGGAAATAAGAGTCAGAAATAACACATGATAAATTTATCAAGTGTTCAAGATGGATCCATAATATTCACTTAGGAGAGAATATGAGCGAGGCCATATTTACTAATAATATAAACATAACTTTCAAAAGTTAAAGATCTATGCAAAAGAAGCCATTCAATTTTAATAGTCTTAGAGTGATTCCAAGATGCTGTAATACTGTTAAAATAGCTTGAAAACACATGAGGTTACTACTTGAGAGATAAAGCAACAACTTTATCACCTTAGGAAAATGAATTTTTCTTATCTGATTCTTAACAATTTAGCATCTCTATCTACTGATATTCAAGCATTCAACTCCAAGAAAAGTTCATGGGGAAGTAGACTATGTGGAATCTGGTTTATATTTTAACTGACCAGTGCCATTTTATCTCTATACTTATGGGGATGAACTGAGGTAAAAGCAGTAATAAAAACTAATAATTTTAAAAGAGATTCTATAGTTAGCTATTATTTTTTATTTTTCACACTCCATGGACAAAGCATGAATTATATTTGACTCAATAAATGTCACTGCTCAGCACTTAAAAAAAGGTTCTAAAATTTATTTAAGCTTGCCCAGATCTTTGGGAAAAAGGGCAAAAATATACATCTGTTTATTTCTGTGCCTATCTGTATGTTTATAGAGAGACAGAAATAAGACAGAACA
Organism: Manis pentadactyla; assembly: GCF_030020395.1. Lineage (NCBI taxonomy): Eukaryota > Metazoa > Chordata > Mammalia > Pholidota > Manidae > Manis > Manis pentadactyla. Next base: position 10,583,910 of record NC_080034.1, read on the forward strand.
TAAATGATTTCATAAATAGGATTTTCTGGGAGTGATTTGCGAAAAAGGAATCATGATTCTGACTCCCCGATATTCATAATTACATGAATATTGAATTGTATGAGTTATATTCATAATTCACAGAATTCATTAAATCCTTGGAATCATGATATTACTCATACAATTACTACATCTTTAAATGTATGTTCCTAAGTGCAGGAATGTAGTAACCTTTCTCTAAAGTAAATGGGAATAATAAAGCATGTTAGATGAATGTGGTACTACCTATATTTTGATAGTTTTTTCATAGTCTTAAGATGTTTTAGATACTTAAAATTTCCAGAAGAAACTTGAAACATTGCTTTATAGTATAGGATATTAACTTGGGGATTTCAGAAAACAAATGGACTGAATGTGAATTGGATATCATGTTGGGAGCACATTACTGGGATCCTAGCTAAGTTGCTTGCATGCAGAATATGTAACTAAATGGGCCAATGAGAAAGTCTCCTAAGGAGTAGATAAATGATTATTTATATTTTTTGACATTCTTCTTAGCCTTTGCCATTTGCCACTCTTGTCTACCTTTTCCTCTGAAAAATGCCTTTGCTAGTCCTGGAAAATGTTACCATTTATGTGGGTGTGTATTTTTCCCCATAAATTGCAAGCCCCTTGAAGCTGGAGACCAGTCTTTTCATTTTGTAGGTATTTGTTTTATGGTTGACTGTTTCAGTGACCTAAATAACAACATGATGAAGACTTTTCTCTGTAGTAATGGATAAAATTATCAAGGACAGGTAAAACAGAATTGAAACAGTTTAGAGCAAAGAAAATTTAAGATAACATAAATACATTTAAGAACAAAGTAGTCTTTAGAATCACATAAGATTATATGTCATTTATGATCTAACCATTTTATGCATTTAGCAGTGAATCTAGAAAGTCTGATTTCCTCACAAATACCTATCATTTTCGTACATGGTGAGCTGTACATCACCATTCTTTAACTGCATGAGTGTGAGAGACTAACATGGGAGGGACTGCCTCTACACCAGTCGGCCTAGTTACGGTGTGAAAGCAATAGCCAATCTCACATCTTGGGGATTCCTTAAAATTTTTCCAGGAGGGAAAGCCAAACATAAATAAAATCTTAGTGGAAAGCATTAATATTTATAGAAATGCAATAAAGGTGAACATTGATTTGTAGTCAAGGAAATAGACTCCATTGCATATAAATCAAGGAAGGTACCAATGTTAAGCAAGAAACAATAACTGAAGGACACATTTCCCATGAATGAATGAAGGTTAATGCCCTTAATATCTCCAGTGTATACTAGGGACGACACACAAAATACACAGATGCACATTTCACCACATGCAGAACGCTCACCTGGGCAGAGAGCAATATTACAAGGCTTATGATGAGTCTCGGGCCCTTCACACGGCCTCCCGCCATACTGCGGAGGGGTGCACGACCTCGTTCTCGTTCTTTGGCCTCGACCACATGTAAATGAACATAAACTCCACGGCGACCACTCCTCCCAGACTCCATGTACTGTAATAAAGCAAAAAAGCTTCAACAACAAAAGCAGAGAAGTAAAGTCAAAGATTTTTCTTCTCTACAATTAAGGAAAAATAAACTCATCAAATAGACAAGAATGAAGATATTTTAAAAACCTCAGTTCACATTCTTATTCATCACAAAATACAATACCCAATATCAAAATTCATTAAAATAATGTAAAATTCCATGTATGTTTTTCTGTAGTTGAACAGTTATTTATATCATCAAGTTTAAGTATTTCCTTTTGTGATGGAAATGTACTTCTCTCTCTCATGGTAAAATAGTCATGAGTTATTTTTAAGTAGAACAAATATCAATTAAGGTAGTATAGAAAATCAAATTTCTTATGACAGATGTGATCTTCTGGAGTTTAATTTCCATTTGAATAGATAAGGGCTAACTTAGTTTTTCCAACACAGTTTCAGGAATAATGACTTATGATGTCTGAAAATGAAAAACAAAATCTGAAAATTGATGGTACACATTTAAAACATCTTTTTAATCTCACATTTTCGAAAATAAATGTTTTTTCTGTCATAAAAATGTGGGTGTTTAAAGTCACTGTCTTCTGAATAACAGGGAAATACCAAAGCTGTATCTTCCCTCATAAGATTTATCTTTACCCTGTTTTAAAATGGGTGGCAAATACAAAACCAGAAGATGCCTTTCCTCTTCCAGTCACTTGATGGCACTGGAAATCCTAATTAATAAAAATGTCTAGAGAATACAAATGATCTAATTAAGATTTTGCCTAAAGTAACTCTTGGTACATCAATACTCCATATGTGCCATTACAATGAATTCAAATTTGATCAGAAATGTTAACATAATGTGTGTTCCTTCAGAATAATCACTGTGAATAGATATTGACATCTTTCACAAAAAGTCCATTAGGCCTCAAAGTTTAGATCCCCTCCTTGCACTGTCATTTCACCAATTCTTAATATTTGAGACAGTAACCTCACTCTATGGATAATACAAATAAAAAGAAACTTGGCAAATATGCTCTTTGGTTCAAAACCTCCTGCCTTGATGTTGAACCTCTGGTCTTACCATGTTCTTAGAAGTTCATGAGCAGATGTTTGCTATGACACCTACTGAAATGAGTAAGGGGAGAAATTTATAATAGTAGAATGACAAAAAAAATGTTCATTTCCTCCTCAATATTGGTAGGGGTAAGCAGAAGTCTATATAAAGTGTCAGCAAAGTTCTTTGAGTAAATATATCTAGGATCTGACAAGCATACATGCTGACCAAGTTGCTACTTTTAAATATATATATGAAACCTTAATTATGAGGCACCTCATTCTCTTCTATTTATGCTGACTTGCCCCAGCTGATTGTTCAAATATTGAAAAACGTATTCAATTAGTGGAAAAAATAGCCAAATTTGAGTAACAGTCTATGAAAAATTCATTAACATTCTGTAAAACTTGCTAGAAAAATATATTTTTGAAACTCTATACAGAAAAAGAGTAGAGTGAGAGAAATTAAAATGTTTACAATTTTTTACATTTAAGTTTGGAAAACCTAAAGTCAGTTTGTATCCACTGATATAAGAATAAATAGTACCTATATTTAACTATAAGAAAAAAAAACCCATATATACCTATATTTGCAGATAGGTATATTTGGTCAATTATAGCAGGATATTTTAAAAGTGATTTATATGAATGCACTTTTTATGCAAAAATATATATCTTTAATCAATTTTGCATTTATTTCTACTTACCAAGTTTTCACCATTTAAAACAACTTTTTCTTCCCCTTTTTTCTCTCTATATAATATTAATAGACTATATGCTATTCATATTACTGGTTCTGTTCATTTTCTCTTCTATCAAATCACATGCACTGAACAATCTTAGGTGGGAAAGAACCTGCTAAATTGGCAGGTTTTTCTCAATTAATTCTAAAGAAATGTTGATTAATCCTGATGGCTTCATTAAATTATGAAGCTGGAATCCTCTAAAAAGTAATGTTACTCATTAGTTTTTAACAGTCTTCATTGTTCCACTGTAAAATTTCATGAATCTGCCACATAATTTTAAAAAAGCAAAAAATATCTTTTCATTTGAAAAGAAAACAAAAATACTAATAATTTTTTTATTTTAGATACTATTGACTAAATAGGAAATTATAGCACATATAATTTTAAAGATGCTATTCCAAAATTTTATGTTAAAAATTAGATATTTTTATTTTAATGGCAAAATGTTATATAAATTCTTTTATTTTTTAATAAAGTATGAAAATCTGTAAATGGTCTAGTCCCTTTGAAAAATGAACCTAATAAAGCTAAGAAATTTAAACCAAATGAATCAATTTTTATAGTTTCCATTTTAGCCACTAGCTACATTATTAAACCTCTGCTTTGTGCTGTCTAGAGATTAGATAAGGGATATACAGTACACAAATTATGTTACTACCAGATTTTGAATTAAGCATACAAATTATTTCATGATTTAGATTGGAATGTATAAATCAAGTTAATGGTTTCTTCTTTAGAAATAAATAGACATGCAAACTACGATATTTACAAAAAAAAAATGTTGAAAGTGTTTCTTACCCTAAATAAACTTCTAAAGGATTGGAATACATATAGAGTAGACCAGTGATTTTCACCCAGGGCCAATGTTGACCTCAAAGACATTTTTGGTTATCACAGCTCAGGGGAAGGAGGCATGCTATTGGCATCTAATGGGCAGAGGCAGGGATGTTGCTAAACATACAAAAATGCTTAGGCCAACCCCACAACAAAGATTTATCAATGTCAAAATGCCAATAGCATTGAGGTTAAGAAACACTGGAAAAGATAAGAAAACTCTAAGTCAGAAACCAGGACAGTAAATAAATAATTTAATGTAGCTCTCTATTTTTCTCAATTTACTCTGTTTATCCCTATCATTTTCTGCTCTCAGTACTAACAGTTTTAAAGAGACTGTGTCAAGAAGCAGTTTTCCAAATGGCTGGATATCTTAGGATCTGCACTGAAGTAATACGTTGTGCAATTTAATAAAGAAAACCCTTCTTTTGAAATTTGAATAACATGGGTGGATAACAAATTTATAACACTATTGATTAGCCTTTAACCATAGAAATAAATATAAGCTCTAATTCTGTCTTTCTACATGTTTTGTGGAATGTGACTTTAATATTCAGCTTGTCCTTGTGTCACTTTCATGAATTAAATGGCGAAACACCTGAGTATCTACAGTGTCACAAATAGATTATTGATTTCTAAGCTAATTTTCTTTGCAAATTTAAAGTATTGTTTTAGAAATATATTTACACTATCTATAAAGTACTTTTTAAGTTTTTTTAATTCACTTTTGTCACTGTTTTCATGATATATGTATCAAAAAGAAATATTTGGCAAATAACTGAACAAAATATCAATCACACAATATTTCATAACAAGTACAATGATCATCAGAGAAACATCCCGGTTTCTTATGATGGGATATTTAGTCAATGTTTTTAAAATAATGAAGTTGCTAAGGTACTCTTCATGTTTGGAAAATTAAAAAGAAATCAACAAAACTCTTTTCATTCTCTTTAATTCAGTATCTGAACTATATCAATCATTAAAAGATACATTCTTTTATCATAAGTACTATTTAATGAAATTTAGAAAGACAAACCTATATGTATATGAAGGTGAGAAGGAACTAGTAATTAGTATGTACTTGTTTAGTAGGTATAATAGTAAGAGATTTAAGAAACTGGGAAAAACCTTTGTAATCATAGAATATTACTCAATTTTCTGGACATCAGACCCAGAGGAAAAGGGGGAGCACTTTGGCCCACTACAGATGCTCTCTGTGCCCTGGGAAGGGACTAATCAGCAATCTCTGGAGAAAGAGGGAGATTTCCATGTATCAGCCATATGAATGTGTGTAACTGGGGCCTGGAAAGGAAGCCCTGAATGCAGGACCGTGGAAAAACTTCAGCGCTCAGACTTCCGTCTGGGGATCCATTTGCCAGTAGACTTTATCTTTGTATGTTGAAAGAATCTTGACTATTCAAAAGAATGCTGATAAGACAAATTTATCTATCATATACATCTTAACTCCCCTCTGATACTTTTATTCATTGCTCAGAATAGGGAACTTGATCCTGGAACCCTTAATATAAATGCTATAAATAGGGGCCAGTTTTAGCCTGGAAAACTCCCTACTCACACCCAGCTGAAAATTCAGAAGCATTTAATCATGAGGTCATTTCACCTATAAAATTCAGAAATTTTGTAATTCCTAAAATCTCTAGTTCCTTACTGCTTTTATTTGATTCTGTCTAACGTACCCAGTCTGTTTGCTTTATGACCCCTAATTCTGTCATTTTTTTCATTGTCTTTCCCCCTCCATGACCTTTTTAAACACTTTTTCCCTCTGAATCTATGTACTTCTCACTTGATGTTCTTACCCATCTAGTCTAATTCCTGCTGTCTATCACTGATTTTTCCAGTTTCCACTGGAAAATCACCGCTCTTTTCCTGCCAGTTCTGTCTTCCTTCCTCACAGCTTTCTGCCCTGGTGAGCTTTTAATTCTACCCTGTGCTGCTGCTTTGGAGCTTCCAGTTCTGTTCTAAAGAGATCTCCCACCTCCTGGCATGATTCTTCCTCCGCATTCTTCCCACCACTTCCTTTCCTTTTAATTTCTTCCAGATTGTCTTTTCTTGCATTGTGATTAAGAATACATGATGTAAAATTTTTCACAGTAATGTTAAGTATATTCACATTATTGTGAAACAGACCTGCAGAGTTTTTTTTTTTATCTTGCAAATCAAACTGTACCTAGTAAACAGCAACTCCTCCGGGCTGTCTTTAAAGGGTTGCCTTTGACTATTCTGCTGGGAAATTGGGATTATCTCTGCCCTTCCCCCATGCCACCCACTCTCTACTCCTGCTTTTAACAATTACAGAATCAGTCATCTCTGGAAATGGAACTCACCAGAAAACTTTTAAGCACAATTTAACAGATGAAAGACAATACCAGTCTCTTTCTTTATGACTACCCACTTCTGGAGACCTCTGGAAAGGCCATAATCCAGGTCCAGTGTCGATTACAATGGTCAATAAATTTGCATCAACCACCAACCAATGATTGAACAAAAATATAAACTTGGCAGTTCACAATATCAAGTGCTCTGGACTTCTTGAAAGAAAGCCCAGATTTCTTTGAGTACTTATTTATAAATGAAAGTCAGTGGTCTGGGGGAGAGAAATGCCTCTTATATGCATACAGGCATCAACTGAGAACTGTAACATGGGAAATCTGACCCTATGTGGGCATGCCATTGTGCTGCGCTCCACTTAACATTAATTTTTTTTCCATTAATGACTTTAAGTTTATAAAGTAGTGAATGGCTCTAGTGAAGGCAGTCACTTGAATGAAATAAAGAAAGTCTTTTAACAGACTTTTTAACAGAAAGCCCTCTGCTTAGGGGCACTGTTGCCTTTGGTAAGGGTCAAATAAACGACAGGAAAACAGTGACTGTCTTAAGGAACACACCAGCCACTTCCTCAAACAATGGCTACAGAGCCTATTTCCAGTACACTGGCAGGTTCCATTATTCCTCAAACATTCGATTGTGAATGTTCACCGTCTAAAATAAGGGAAAATATTTGAACCTTAAATACGATTAGAAACAGATACAGAAATTTCAGGCTTAGAGTTCCAGTGGGCAGGGGAGTCCCTTATATAATTTCTTGACTGTTCTTAAAGCAGAAATAATCACATACATGATAAAACTTCACAGTTGAATAAGAATTACACTTATCCGCTCTAATTAAAATGGCTATCCCCAGTTCATACGAACATAACAAATTGCTCCAAATGCGTAGCATGACACAATTCAATAACATCCACAGTTGTATTTGCTGCTAACACTACCTGGACAGAGGGCAGTGTTATTGCAAACCCTTGATTCTCTTAACGGGCCGCTGCAGTGTGTCCCGTAAGGTGATACACAAGTTCTGGTTCGCACCTGCGACCCTTGACCACAAGTAACTGAGCATGTGCTCCACTGGGACCACTCTTCCACACCAGATTCACCTGTGTGCAAGACAACAAATACACGTGAAATACTGTCTTGAATATTCATCTATGCAGCATTTTACCAAACTTGACACTCTGACATGCAAGGATAATTTAAATGTAAAAAAAATAGGACAGTACATCAAAAGGTTCACGAAAACATTTCAGAGAAAAAAGAAATTTAGAGATACATATTACACTGATGCAAGGTCAAACTTTTCTATAACCCTGTTAACAAAACTACCCTTCACAAATTCATTGCGCTGTGGACCCTACGAAGGAACCAATTAGGATTTTTTCACAAGAATAATTGTTGAAGAAATTCTCTACAAGCCAATCTATGGCTTTGTAATTTGACAGGAGAGGAAGCAAAATGTATTGCTCAACTTACTCTGGCTTTGGTGGGAAGGAATATATTGATGTGTCTTTCCTAATGCTTTATGCATGACCTCCTTTCTAATGCTGGATGAGGTGGGGCCCTGGGAGTCTGGGCATATCTGATGTTTATTGTGTTGAACATTGACACCTATTTATAATTTCTTCCTAGTGCAATTCCTACTTTTTCATTCTATGACAGCTATTTATTTTGTGATGATTGTTAAAAAAAAAAGAAAAAAACACCAAACTTTTCTGCTCACAATTTCCCCCATGATCTAGGGCAGAGGAGTAATTTTGACTCAGAATGAAGGAACATTCCTCTATGATTCTATTAATTTAATATGGCAAATTTTAATTAAAAAATAAGGCCCTAAACAAGTCAGTGAATGTCGGAATTCACTAATTCTCTTGGAGTAAGCACCACACTGAAGCTGTATCTAAATCCTATTATTTTCTAAAGTCATGTCCGAAGGAAACGAAGTCAAGAATTCCTAAGACCAGTTCAGTGGGCTTCTAATTCTACTCTCACACCATGTTCAGGAGAGATTTTTCACACTGATTTGAAAATATGTAATTGCTTTTCCCCAAATATGAAGTTGGGTCATTTATATCAGTAGCAGGAATTATTAAATTAACACCATTTAGCTGTTGAAAAGGTTTTCAGGTGAAGTGTTTCTGAAAACTTTGTATCACTGATGATGTAAATTAAGGAGCAATTTTTATTTTATAGGTTCTGTTTAGAATTTGCCTTTGGAATAGATTTCAGAGGACAGAATATGATAATCCACTTGTCCATCTTTTCTTTGAAAAGCTAGTAAGTGATTTAGGAATTATTTGTGCTACTCAAGGCAGCTGGTCCACAGGCTGGTACTTCAGGCCTGAAGGAGTTTGGACCAGCATGTATTTCAATTTGCTGATCTCTTTGCTGAGAAAAAAAATAAAGGTGAAATAAAACATGTGGTTGATAAAGTAGTTGAATTTACATCTGGTGTAAGTTTCTTTTCTCCTTGAAGACCCATAACAACTAGTTCACAGACAAACAAAGGTGCACTAACCCTTGGGGTAGCATCATAACAAAGCATTTGCTCTTGTATTGGTCTGCATGATGCACCCAGAGGCATAAATTATGGCATTGATAACTGGCTACATATCATTAGGGCACAGGCCATGGTAACTGGGATGGCATCAAGTAGCATTTATTCTCAGTGCTGTGATCAGTGTTTGTCCTGGAAATATGCTACAGTTCACTATTGATTATTTCAGGATTTTTTTTGCCTTCATCAACTTATATGTAGATAATTCATAAAAAAGTTACTGGATGACAATTTGAATAATATCTAAAGCCATGCCTCTTTATTTGTTCTTTTACATTAAAGAAGAGTCTATAAAAAGTTAAAAATTATTTTTCTAGAAACCCAAAAATAAGACAAAAACCCAGTAATAATGGGCAAAAGGTATCTACACATATATGTATATATACACACATATATGTAGAAATAAAAAAATTAATCTTAAACTTAGGAAAAATATAATGCAAACTGTTTTCTTTTGCTATTTCAACCTGTGTTTGTTACAAAATTGACATAAAAATATTATGGTTGTACGTTACTCATTAAAAGCCAGAAAACCTGAACAATATGAATTTTATAATAAGCAAAATGATAAATGTTATGAATAAAATTAGTTTTATTTTACCACAAAAGCAGTCTTTCTCTTACCTTGCATTGTTATGATGGCAGGAAAAATGTTTAAAATAAATTGAACAATGAATTAAGATGAGATCTAGGTTTAAATGTATTTCTGGACAAATACTTATAAACTGGGGCTGCTCCTGAATGTGTCATACTACAACACTGAACGGGCTAAACAGTGATTCCTGGGTCGTAGCAGATGAATAACTAGTGCTGAGAACTGGCCTTCCTCACTCTTCTCAAACTGATGGCTCATTTTGTTGATCAAAAGCAAAATGGATAAATGAATAAAGTATGTATTGGCTTTCAAACTCTGAATCAAATTTTGCCACACCAATACTGGTCTGCCTACCAAAGCAACCTCGTTATATCTCAAATGCTATGGTTCCAAGTGACATGTCCACTAAATAGTTAACAATTTTCATTTTGGCACTTCTTCATTGCAAAAGGTGTGAAGGCTATTCTAGTCAGGCACATTAGGTCGTTGTGAGAAACAGCTAATGTATTTTATAAGAAACATTAAAAAAAACCACACTGATATTAAAATAGTAAAGTATAATACAAAGCATACTCTTTTTAAAATGTGTGTCTTTGGAAATAGCACAAACTAATCTAGTTCTTTAAATTGTAACTGAGAAGGCACATTAAGCATCATGTAGAATGCTACAGTATCTAAGGCACTATAGAGGCTATTTTATCCTACAAACCATGAAAGGAAACTGGAAAAGCACTGAAATTAAAGTCCTAAGACCAGTGTTGGATGGAAAGCTACAGAATATTAGCACTGTGAGTTTGAGAACGTCACTTTATTTTCTCTGAAACTCTCAATAAAGTGGGTAATATATCTACCTCAAAAATCAGTTCGTGAGGATTAAATGAGATAATGTATGGGAGTGTATTTTAAATTCTAAGCAAATTATTAATATAATATTTTACTAGTATGTTAAAATCATGAAATTAGAAATACGTTTTCTAATTTTATATTTCTGTTGTGAGTAATGTGCTACATATTACCAACATAGGCTATGGTCCCCACTGAAATAAGACTACTTTTCTAAGCATGTTTATAAAATCATTTCATGACCATGATGTCTAAAAGCATCAGTAGGTATAATTAAGATGTCTTAAGCCATCTTACTGGCATTTAATTTAGATATTCATACTAAATAACTGTAACATATTAATTCACTTCATTTCCCTTTACCATAAATACAGACTGTGTCCTAGGCTATTGAAGCTTTTTCCATTTATGTTCAAACTAGTGTTTCTCAGTTATTGGACTGACTGATCAAAATGATCAACTTATTTTGATAAAGTGATATTAGTTTACCAAATGTTACTTGTGAAAATAATCTTCCACTCATAATTTGACTTTATAGAAAGCTTGTTTTTAAATACAGGGTTTTCTGATTATATTGATTAAAGAGGCCAGGTTACGTGTTTTGTGAAGCAATTCCTACATTAAAATGTTTGATAGCTTTTGCTGTTTTCCCTCACAACTAATACACAAATATATATGTTGTCTTTCCTTATTTTGTTTTTCCTCTATTGCATTATTTTTTGTTCTCAAATTAACGTTAGCAAATGTTTATCATTATTTATATATAACACCTCTATCTTGGTTAGAAAGACAAGTAAAATTTAATTTTTGAAAGGCTTATTGTGTGACACTTAGCTTTATTTACTCAGACTAACTTGATACCTAAAGAAAATATAATCTGAGAAAATATTTAGGAAAAAATAAAAACCCTCTTATTTTACCTGTATAACTGCCTACAGTCAAATTACATATTTTAAAAACTACTTAATAATGCGGTTTTTCAGTCTTTTAAATTTAAATTTAAAGTAAGTCTTATATGTTCATTTATACTTTCTTATCCTAGCTTTGGTTTAAAATGAAAAAAATAAATATTTATTATTCATCAATTCAAACATCCAAGCAATATTTTCAGAACTTTAATTTTTAAGTTCATTGCCTTTTCTTAGTTACTGTTAACAATTTGGGAAAATGGTTTTAAAGCTCCTCCTGGGTCTATTTAATAAGTGTTGCATCTACTTTACCAAATAATATGTTGTTATGTATTAAGTACAAAACAATGGCTGAAAAAGAATGTGTAAATGAAAACAAAATTAGTAATTTCTTACTGAGAAAATGTAATGTTCCTTGTGATTTGAATTTGCAAAAAAGTGTTTTGACTGAAAATTATAAATTTTCTTGGTATGTATAACAGGCAAATCCAAAAACTGAATTTATATAAAAATTCCTTGCCAAACTACATATTTATGCATAAGCTAACTGCACTACATTATTGGAAATTTAAAACTGTGGTTCACTATTTCACTCCTAAGTGACTCCAGTTTAAGGAATTTCAGTAAACCAATGTCAGTCACCTCTTTTGGAAAAAAAGGAAGGACACCTATAATCTTACAGGAATGCCCCATGAAATGGCACCTGAAGGAGGGTGAGTAAAATCTATGCCCTGTGCCTCTAGAGTCAAATGTTCCTTATCCCAGGTCAATGGCAGAGACTTTTAGCTCCCTGTTAGGGGAAAAAAAACATTTAGAAATGTGAAAATTTGCCTAAATCTGGTAATGCACATTTGGACTTGTTTAAGCAAGTAGTAAAAATATAAATTACCTTTCTTAAACAAGAAGGTATACCAAAAGCAATCCTGATAAGCAAATTTTCTTCATTTCTGGATTTGACTGCAATATGTATTAAAAGAAAAGCTAAAAGTATGTTCTCAATGTAGAATTTACTGTAACCATTATTCCTGTTCTGAGAATTCTTGATTTTTTTAACCTATTTGCAACTAATGTATTTAACTCTACTACTCACCCATTACCAATAGTACAATTCATTAAGAATATATTTAGATTGTAGATTCAAATCTAGCATTCTGAAAAATTTTATCGTAAGAAAACATGAAAGAAGGGAATCATTCTTTAAGGGAATTTCATCAAAATCAGTCAACGTCATGTCAAAAGCTGGTCAAGTATTTGAAACTTCTGTATTAATAGTAAAATAGATCATCTAGGTTGGAATGTATAAGACATAGATAAAACTGTTAGTTTGTAATTTCCCAAAATAAAAGTGACAGCTGAAAACTTTTACTATGTAGTTTAAAACCATTTTCATCTAAGCATGTACTGCATGTAATGCAAACAGATGGAATTATAGCCCATTTATTTGGTTGAGCCAAAATATAAATGCATTTATTTGCTTTCATCTATAAATAATTTTTTTGGGGGGAAGAAGGTATTTAAAATAACCTAATTAATTTAGGATTAAATATTTTATAAACCAGAAAGTAATTTTTGTTGATATTTAATTATTTGGAGCTTATTACAGCTTACTGTTAACTTTTTATTTTTTAGCTTATATAATAAAATTTTCTTTTCAAATCAAAAACATTGAATTCTTAAAAGTGGTTCTAATTTTTATATACTTGATCAATAATACGTGACACATGACATTGAAAAAATATTCAACATATTAAATTTGTTGAATTCTATCTCAAGTCCTATTTAAAATTGTAATTTGGAAAAGTCCTATAATAATCAATTATTGATGAAATAACTGTTGATTTTCTTTAAAACTTTCATGATACTTTTTAAATAGTTAATTAACATCAGTAAATAATAACATATATATATTATAATGTATATATTCTAAATGTTCCATACTGAAAACAAAATAAATCTTACACATTTTTCGTGCATTTTTCAATTCACAGCTACTTCATTTATGGACTTCAACTGGTGACAAAAAAAAAAAATGGCTCAAAAAAATATCAGCTCCAAAAACTGACAAATGTGCAGCAAAAGATTATGAAAACATGCAGTGGTTTCATTAAATTAACAACAATAAATAGAAAAATGTAACTAACGTATTACCAGTTTGTGCCATAAATTTAGCAGCATCAGCTTGTTCCTGAGGGACCCTTTTTTCATGAACAGATCGAGGTCGCTGACTTTTAATTGTATGATCTCCCATCATTCCAAATTCTAAAGACAGAATAAAGGTATATGAAAGCTTGTGTGTAGACATTTCTCACAAATTACATTACTGTCTCATGCAATATGTTCCTACACATACCTAGAAGTTACTGATTAAATTTACAATTCTAAATTTGCTAGGCTAATCTACTTGGAATACTTCTAAACTCAAGTCAAGAAAAACCTATAAACAAGAATAAGGTTTCAAGAAACAGCAACAGTCAATAAAATGACACATCAGGTTTGAAGTCAGCTTAATTAACAGAAATAGTGTACTCTTTTTTTTTTTCTGATAATGTTTTGAGGCAACATGTCAGAAAAAATACAACCACAGTGTTAACTGTTGTTTTCCAGATAAAATCCTGACTATGTAACAGTAGTGCTTTGCGGCATGGTAATCACCCCCCACAGGTTTTTCAGCACCTTTCTTGAGGACTGGGTAATCTTGTAACCTAGCTTTCCTAAGGTAAGCATTCACTTAATGGACTGTTTTCCCAAAGATGAGGCTGCCCTTGGTATCCTCAAAAGCTCAAAGAAAATGATGGCTGAAGTCATTCTCAGTCTCTCCTGCTCTGTTCCCAAATAATTCCTCAGCCCTTTTCTAACCATATGTAAAAATGTTCTTTCTTTTAAAAGTTTTATTTAAAAAAGAAAATGACTCCAGGTCTCTGTTATCTAATCTTTTAATGGTAAACCTCCCAGGAAAGGTGAAAGCTCAGTGCCTAATTGAGAAACAAATAGAGGGAAAAAATAAATTGAACCAAAGAATAGATTCCATGTAATACATCTTCAAAATCCATAAGCTTAGAATTCTGCAAGAGTCCCATGCTTATTGCGCTATTACTGTAAAATAATTCTAATAAAACCGAAGCCTTATGTATGGGGTAGTTCTGGCCCTTAGGAGTGTAGGTAGAGGAATTCCTGAGGGTCAGGGAATTCTTGCTCTGTCTTGTTATATCAAGAAAGTTGTTGGGCCCTTAAGACCAGGTCTGTCGTACATGACAAAGATGATTGGGTAAAACATGGTCTTACCAAGTCTTGCCAGAAGTAATAATGTTAAAATCTGTGAATGGATAATTTCTCCATCCTATCATTTTTGTCTTTCCCCATCAATCATTAATCTTCTGCTAAAATATTACAACTTAGTGCAATTCCTCAATGTATATTGTATGCACTAATTATACCAACTTTTGTCTTTTATGCAAGGAGGAGAGATGAGTGCATGTTTTTGTCCATCCTGACAAATCCCCACATGTTACACATATTGAAGTATGGCATCTGACAGATTGATTTGTCAGAAATTCTTTGCAGGTATTCTACCCAAGAGCATCCCATGAGTAATTTGAGAAATCTAAATGTGTGTTTGTTTTTTGTCAGTTTAGGCAAAATCCAAGGCAGGAAATGGAAATTTCCATAAAATGTCAGTTTTTTAAATCTTGTAAAATCCATCACTATTTTCCATTACTGCCAGCATTGTTTCAGTCCATTCATTTATGTGTACAGTATGTGATGCCTAAACCATGTTTCCGCATGTTAATAAGCATCCAATCATATGTAATTTAATGATTTTGGAAACTATTTGGGAAGTCTGTATCTAGACTCTATGCACTATACAATATTTTAAAATATTGTATATCATTGGAATCTTTCTGGATCTGAAATAGCAAAGGCAATTTAGTAGTGATTTTTATTAACAGTATGCTTTACCTTTTGTCTTCTTGAATTTATCATTTAAAGTGTGTGCATGTGGGATGTGTGTGTGTCTAACACTTTAAGGCATTTAATTCAAAACATATGTTTACATAAATAAACTGGGGCTTTGATGCTCACACTAAGGTAGATTTGGCACCGGGAGGGCAGAGGATACCTAAAGAAATTATTCTGTGCCTGCAACTTCTTAACCACTTAGGACTTTATTAACCTGTTCTAGAAGGTTAATAATTCTTCAACTCAGTGGTTGCATGATAATAGTCTGCAATCTGATTCCTAAGGAAAAATGGTTTATTTATACAGGGACTGTGATCTTGAAATTTAGGAGTCTGAATATGTCGATGGACCCTGCTGAGATAATTTTAAATTCAACATTGAATGGTTTCTGAAATTTAAACACAAAATGCATAGTTTTTAAAACAGTTATTAGTACTTGAGTGAACTATTTCATATTATTAACTGGAATATGATTTAAATCTCTCTCAAACATGTAAAATACAAATTAAATTTCAGTATTCTTCATTGTAGTCACTTCTACTTATCACCAATAATCAATGTTTCATGAGCATTAGTGTTGATATCATGGGTCACGGTATTTAAGAAATTCTTTAATCATCTAATGGACTTGATTACATGTTTCACATAATCAAAAGTTTAAAATGAAATTTTTGGTTATTGCTGTCAATATAATGTATCTGAAAAATTACTTTGAGAAAGTAAGAATAATATGAAGTCATGCTATGTCTAAAATGCCATAAAAAAAAGACATGCTAACAATTTATTTCTTTTTCTCAGATGGAAAAACAACACTATGGTGGTATTTTTTGAATGCTCCTGACCTGCTATTTCAGACCCCAAACAATCTGAATTTGTAAGTGAAACATGTGAACACTTATCTAAACAAGTTTCTTTTGCCAATGTTTATTTGCCAAGTGTTTGAAAAACAATCGTTGTTGGGTTGTTATCAATGATAAGGTTTAACAAGAGCTGTTCTGGTTCCATCCATAGTCACAATGGGATATTTTCAAAATATGTGTCTCTTTCAGGATAATATCATCTTCGTTATTTCTAATGTAAATAAAGGCCAATTAGATAACCCAAACTTAGGACAAAACAAGCTATTATTTTTACTATTGTTCTTTTTATGTTGTGAAAGAGGGTTGAGGTAAATTTTTAGCATATTATGCTTTCTGAATAAAGTAAGTTCTTCATGGTTGTTGGTTTACAGTCAAATGATTCTAAGTTGGCCAAGATAAAATATTACATTAGTTACACAAGAAAAATAGCAGAACCAAATAAAAAGATGATCTGCTTTGGTGAAAGCAATGGAAAGCAAGTTATGAAATCAAATGAGTAAAGTACAGCATAATACTGGGTAGGTACGTATGGTGCATGGCTTATGAAAATACAGGGTCATTTCCTATATCTTTATGCTGATGGTATCAATGAAGTGGTGGGTAAATAACTGTGTTCATGTATGAAACTCAAATGATTGGAGGTGACTTCCATGTTAAGGCACGTTGTCCCATATACTTTCACTGAGCTTCTCCATAAAAAACAGCAGTCTCTGGAAGTGAGATACAGTCAAAGTTACATCAAAGAAAAAGTCTTAAAAATCTATTGCTTTAAATATGGTTTTATGTCTTCTATTCACCCATCCAGGAATATATAAGTAGATCATTAAGAAACAAATAGACTTGAAAACTGACTCCTGATAGTTAATTGTCAGTTATGAAATTTTTGTTTGGAAATCAAGGATTATAATAATGTAAAATTTGAGTCATCAAAAAGTTAAAATACATGTATATCAATTTGTTATTTTATCATGTGTTCAATTTCCAATGTACAGACAAGCACAACATCATGTCAACTGATAACAGATGTGACTATAATCTATTTTGCACTATACACACCAACTTCACATTGTTAGCTAACTTTCCTTTGCATTTCCACAGAAACCAGCCTGGACTGTTACTAGTTTTCAACAAACTCTCAAAGTTATGTCCCACTTACACTCAATGGCCAACCTGCATTGCTTTTTGTATGGTTGAACCCCTGCACCCTTTCTCTTATTTTCCTCCATCTGAATCCCCTGTGCAGCCGCCCCCTCTTCAAGTCCAACTCCAGGGGCACCACCTCCACGAACTGTTTCTTACTCAACCCATGAGCCCAAGCCCTGCCTTCCTTGACTTCTATTTTGTTTTTTATCAATAATGTCTTTCATTTTAATTATTAGATTAAGTATTTCATTCCTCCTTCTAGATCATAAACTTCTATGGGAAGGCAGTATGGCCTATGAGTTTTAAAATCACCTCCTGCCTGCACAGAGTTGGGGTTTAATATATACATAAGTAAATTGCATGTTAAGAATTGCTTCTCCAAAACGCAAGTGTCTAGATGTCTAGAACCATTTTTTTAACTTGCTTGGTGAACAGTTTGATGGGGAAAAATAAAATTCTTAGCAAAGTATTTGAAAGTTAGTTATGTATAATTATAATGGTCACCATTTCTTTCGTCAAGGTTTATTATCTGTAAGTATACTCATGTTATTATTAAAAGAAGTATTACTTTTCTTAGAACTTAAACCTAAAATAAAAGAATATAGCACCCTAAAATAAAGCTTAATTTTTATCAATAAACATTTATTAATTACTTAATGTGTTAGGTACCAAAAATTACAAAGATAAATAAAAAATAGTGTTTTGTATTCTAAAGCTCATAGCTCAAGAGAATCCCATAAACATGGCCTGATCCTTTGAAATATTTTAAATGGTCTATTTTAATCAGAACATTAAGGTATACTCAAGATTCACTTTTCATATTAATTTCCTAAATAACATATTACCCTTGACTACAATGACTTGCTGTAAGTTTCCGAAGAGAAAATATATCTTTTAAGTCTTGCAACTGGTCATTTGAAGAAACATTCCATTTGTCATAGCATAACAGTTAAGAAATATTAAGTGCATAATTTCTTGGCAGAAGAAAGAATTTATCATGTGGCTGGATTCTGGTGGTATGGACAAATAAATTCTGTGAGGTAGCAACCAGATATTTCTGAAATAGGATTATTATATTTAATGCATTCTAAGTTCATATGTAGTCAGGAGCATAACTTTTTGAATTTGTTCATTTTTAGGCTTATTGAAAATAAGAGCAAATAAGTGGTAAAATCATTTTACGTGTGGATTGTTTTGTGCATATTATAACTGGGAGATATTTAGATAGTGAAGAGCAGCTCAAATCAGCAGTCACTATGATATATTTGTGTTTTCTGAGATTTTTTTAAAAGTATGTTTGAAACGTGTTCAGACTTAAATATTGTATTCTCTTACTCAACAACTATAGTCAGGTGCCTTATGAAAAGACAGAGCTGATAAGGGGCAAGACTGGAATCTGTCTTATCAAACGCATTTCTAGAACTGACATGAACTATAAGTAACAAGGAATTTCAGAATTAGACATTATTATTTGAAATTCTGAAGGATGTTGATTAAAAAATACTTTCAACTGTTCTAAATATACCAATTTCTTTTTCCCAAAGAATTAAACATGAAAGGATAAATGGATAGAAAACAACTTCCAAAGAATTAAAAAATAAGTTACATAATAAATTAAGAAATACCAGGAAATATTTAAATAAAATAAATTTTGAGACAATTAAAAATGAACATACATTTAAAATAAAATTAAGACCTATTAAGAAATATCAGGAGTCTGATAAATTCATCCTTAAAATTTAAGAGGTTAATTGATATTTTTTCATTCTAATGATTTCTCGGTTCCATTACTACAGTTAGATACCTGGTTATAGGGATCAAGTTGCTATTTCTTACAATAACAGAATGGAATCTTGGTTTTCAAAACACTATAGATAGTTGGCCATAACTCTGTTAAGTAGATGGGTAATTTTATGCCACTTCTAAAAATGCACAAAACATAGAATAGTCAAAGGCATATAGTGCTCATTTGTTTGTAGAAAAGTTTAAAATGTTCAGGGGTTTTGTAAGTTATTAAATTATGAAACACAAAATATAGAAGTGATAATCAAATATATTTAGTGTATATACTCCTAAACAATGATGCTATGTTTTAATCTTTATTCCAAATAGAAACTTTGAAATAATTACATGTAATGGTGGATTTTTCTTTAGATCTCCTCAAACATGTATTTGAAAAGTGTATGATAAAACACTTATTTAGAATGCTTCTAGGAAATCTGAGGTATAAACTTTTAAATTATCATTTTAAAACTTATTGTGTCTGCCTTCTGTAAATGTTAGTAAATTGGATGTGCCATTCCATGTAAGAAATCATCAATGTGTGTAATTGGGTAGGAATTATTTGTTAATATTGATTATATATTATCCAACTGCATTTTATAACCTCATCTCTTTTTGAGATAACTATTGACTTTTTATAAATTATCAGTAATGACTTGCTTGAAAAATATTTTATTTGTTAGTAATGAGGAAAATTAACATAGAAGCACATAAATGATAAATGTAATTATACTTCCAATAGTAAACTAGTAGTTGTGTGTCTTTTCTTGTTGACCTGTATCAGAATTTAACTTAGCATATTAACACATCAGTGGCAAAATTAAGTATTTACTCTAAATTCTAATAACTTTTTCAGATGACTAAAACTCTCACACTATAAGATTTCAGTAATCTTATTGCTGAACTTCCCAATAAAACTGTAGGGAGTCACAAATATAAGAAAGTAAACTGAACTGTCTGTCCCTGGATGAAGTATTTCTGTATTTTCTTAAGAAGAATAAGGCTTGGTTGCTTTCCTGCCAATCTTTCTGACAAGCAGAATGATCCTCTGTGGGTAGAGCATACTTAGAAGAGATTTCCTAATGGAGGGCAACGCTGTTGTGGAAATGACAATGGACTTGTCTTTCAGGTTTCCCTGGAAGGGTAGAAATGAATGAGTTGCCTAGTGAAGGGAAGCCGAATTCTTCAGAAGGGAAAATGATCATCCTCAATAGTGATCTAAGAACTTTAGAAACGTGTGGTCAGAGGATATGGAGATCTGAGACAGAGGACTCATCAGAGTTGGGTACAAGAAGTTGCTAAGTATTAATGGAATATAAAGTACAAAGAGGAGAGAAGGAGATCGTCCTGAAGAGATTGGGCAGGGAGGGAATCAGGTCCCCAGGAAGCCTCTCAGACGCCTTACAAAGAACCCTGGGAAGTATCTCTATCTGATTACATGTAAAACCTTCGAAAGGTTTTAGGAGGCAGTGAGTGAGGAATCACGGTTTGATTTGAATTTTAGACTACTCTTATTGAAGAATGGAGAGCAGGCCGTAGGAAAACATAAGTAGAGGCAGCCATAAACTATCAGGAGGCTATTGCAATTGTCCGTAGAAGACTATTTATGATGGTTATGGGGCATGGAGATGAGGTCTGATGGATTGCCCACTGGCAGCCCCTGAGCTCGGGTAACCGGTGGATGGGGGTAGCCCCATTAGTTACAGAATCAGAACCACACACAGAACACTGGCCAGTCTCAAATTACTACAGGGTGAGTACATGTTTAGACCAGTGGGTCCAAATTGTTTGAAACTACAGCAGTTTTCAGTGATCCAAAGGTTTACAGGAAACGTGTTTTATAAGGAAGTCTACACTGTAAAAAAAAGTGATACTTCTTCACATGCTATTTTTAATAGATATTACCTTAGTATATATATTATCTATATTGTATTACATATATTATATTATGCATTTATTTATAGTTTTAAGAAAAATCATTCCTATATGCTTTCTTCACAAAAGCAAATACCCATATGGTACTTTTCAACTTCCCAAAGTGCATCGTCATTTACTGTAACACTGTAGTACAGAATAATTTAATTTAGAGCAGTATCCCTATATGCACATTTACTGAAAGGAATACTTTAATAAGATACTCCATAAAAATAATTTGTATATTCTACACTCCAATTGAAGGTTAAAAAAGAGTAGATAAATGGCTCCTTGACTAAAATCAATATATAAGCAGTAAGTAATCCGGATAATTCTGACACATCTTTATCTCACTTAAATTACATTCAATTGAATCACATGGTCTCAACTTTTACTCTTTGCACCAGGAAGTAAGACAGAAGGATTTCCTCTGTATTTTATACTTTTTAACTTATCTGTTATTTTCATATGGAATTCTTTGGAATCTATGAATATCAAAGGAAAAAGTCCGAGTTGTGTTTCACCATTTATCTACTGCTACATTTCTAGAATTATTGCAGATTATTTTGGCTTAAAGCAGTATCATTGTATATGTATTTACTGAAAGAAATATCAAAACTGACTTTCTTAATGAAAGTGATTCTACTGAGACTTACATATGGTGTTTATAATAATTTCTAAAAATAACTATAATACCATTTTAACTATTCCCCTAATATTTTACCTTATTTTTCAGGGTAAATGAATACACACGGAAAATATTTTCAGTAATTTTCTAGGATATAAATTATCCTTATAATCAACTAACATATATTTAAACTTGCTTCTATAGGTTATTTTTATTAGTATTAAACCTAACTAGCATTCTCTAGAGGGAAATAAAAATGATAAGCTTTTTCAAAGCAGAGTTTCATATACCTCAAGACAATTAGGACAGTTTAATAAAAATGTAGGCTGAAGTTAAATGTAGATGGGTGGACAAATAAATGGGCAACCAGCAGATGCAGCTCCTATTTCAGAGTATCACACTTTAAGTTCTTTGACCTGTTTCCTCTTCCTGCAAAAGAGGATTCTGGAAAAATGATCAGTACAGTCTCTTTAAACTCTAAAATTACATTATTTTCTGGAGTCAGAAGCTGGCTTATGAACACATGGGCGACCTCTACCAGACCAAGAGGCATAGAAGACCTGATCAAGCTTGATTAATAGGTCTCTACACACACACACACACACACACACACACACACACACACAAGTCTAACTAAAACACAGAGCTGTACTTCTACATATTTTCTAAACATTAAGTCAACCAATATTGAAAGTATCCATGTCAAAGCATTAAACCAAAGTTGACTTTGTGTGCGAAGCTTCAGCTGGCTGACTACTTAAGTATCCATTCATGCTGTAGCATCCATACTGGAGAGAGTTTTTTTTTTTAAGACAACATGCTTTTAAAGGCATTTGGGAATGAATGAAATTCATTCATTCAACAAACATTTAAATGATCATTTACTACATTCCAGATGGGATTCTAGGCCCTAGAGAGACAACAGTGAACAGAGCAGCCAAAAATTTGTTTTTCAGAGAAAATTTTAGTTACTCCTAGTCTAATATGTATGGCTTATAAAATCTCATTTGAACATTAAATTTTCCAGCCATCCCTTTGAAATGTTAATTATAAGCAGTCATATACAATTCCTCAGACTAATAATTTTTAATTTCATTCTTTCATTCATAGACTGCTTCAGATATTTTTAAGTATCTTTAGTGAATCAGTAGCTGTACTCTTTTCTAAACGAGGACAAGCATTTTGGAGTGTTCTCACTTGTCCTTCCCTAGACACTTGTATGTCATGTATTTCCAAACTACTATTATTGTGCTTTAATAATTTAGACTTAACTATTTACTTAACACTAACTTCTTCGTTGATCTTTCTTGAATTTGTTTTTATTTTTGCTTGTGCCTCCTTTATCAGACAAGGGGTCTAAAACTGACTCATCTTGTCCTCCTTCTTCAATGCTAGCTTGACTCAGCCTAGACATTTAAGGTCAGGAAGAGTTTTTCTCACTGAACTTTGAAGATGATTTTTACACTGAATTCTGGTATCCAGCATTTCCTATGAGAGGTCTTGTAAAAGAATCTGCTTTTCCTCCTGGGAGCTTTTGAAAGGATTTTACTTCTTATTCTTGCAGCTCTGAAATGCTAGCAGAATGTCTTTAGACGTGGGTCTTTTTCATTCAGCTTCCTCGGTACTCAGTGTTCCCTTTCAATACAAGGACCAGCACTTAAACTGAGCACATTGAATGTGGTTTTTGCCAAGCTACCTTCCGTTTTCTTTGTTTTCTTCCATGTCTGTTATGGAGTTTTGGAGTGACTGCAAGCTGTACTCTCAGCCCCCTACCTATTCACCAAGTACTTTCTCTGGGAACCCTTGGTTTCTGATGATTAAAGGGTAATTGCAAAACATGTTACTTTCCATTTCATTCTCTGAGCACTTCTCTTTCCTTACAGAAGACTTTCCAAAAAATATCGTTTTAATTCCTCACTTCCCACTCATCCCACAATGTGTCAGGCAATCTGACTGTCAAGCCTCCTTTCCTGAATGAAACCACTCTCTTCAAAGTCAGTTGCTTCTTGGAAACTGTCACATTCATCTTGATTCCTTCAACATCTGACACCCTCCCACCCTCCCCCCATCCCACAACTTTTCTTAAAATGCTCGCCTCCCTTGGCTTTCAAAGCCGACAATTTCATTTTCTTCCTCCTCCTGACTGCTTTTCTGTCTCCATTGCCTGACTCTTCATCCTCTAAATGTCAGTTTTCCTTCAGGTTCTGCCTCAACACCCCCTCCCTCAGGCATTCCACCCATTCCTACAAACTCCAGCATTGCTTTTAGGCAAACAAATCACTTGCTTTTGAAGGCATTTTAAAGGCATTAAAGACATAGGCTGAGTCGCCTCTCCCAGACCCTCCCAACTGCAACGCCACCTGGTTATTTTGTTGGCAAACTCAGCATTTTTGGAAATAAGTTAATCAATTTCCTTAAGAGAGTTGCTCCTGGCTATGCATTTCAAATATATTTTTAATGTACGGTGCTCAAAAGAAATAGCTCATGAATAGATAAAGAGCAAAATAAAAATAAAACTGACCAGAGATAATGCAGAACACACTCTCAGGTTTATCAAAATATCCTGATGGATGAGTTTGGTTATGTGAAGATAGGCCTAGAGCTTGTTTGGAAAGCTGAATAATATAGCAACAGAGGAATAATTTGAAGTTTACTGAGGTTGCTAGGGAGGTAAGGAGAGGCCTACTGTGGATGGTAGAGAAAGGAGGGGAGGTTAAAAGATCTTGGGAGAGGAATAAAGAAAGAAGTGTGCATAAAAACCATAGAAGGATGAGATCAGAGGAGAAAATTGAGAAATTCCTTGTAGAAGGAATATCAGAAGCAATTTTAATAACAGAGATATGTAAGTACAAATGTATATACTATGTATGTACTATACATAATCCCTCTCCAGTAAAGCCAACTTGTATTAAATGCCTACTTACCTTGTTTTAGAGATACTTAAAACGTGGTGATTAAAGGAAAGGAAGATTGATTTCATATTGAGGTTGGCAAGGAACAAAATAAAGAGCCCCAGAAGCAAAATACAAACAAATGACTGATAATACAGCCAAAATACATATAAGGGTGGACAGAAACATATGTAAGATAGATATAGGTAATCCATCCCTCAAAGAAGCCTTAGGAATATTAGGCAAATATTTAATTACTAATTCAAAATTATATGGCAGCTCAAGCCAAATGATTGTTTAAAAATTATACTAAAATAAAGATAATCCTCTGAAGGAAAATTTGGGAGCACATGGATGACAACCCTGAGACTGTAAGCTGACATTCTCACACTGGTCTCTGCGTAGCTCATATTAGTAATGTCCATTAAACATGGGCGTTCTGCCTCTTTTGCACTTTCGGAACTGAATGCAAACCCCAGCATGATCCAGCAAGGGCCCCACAGTTGTTTACTCTTCATGCTAGGACTGGGTTTCCACCAGGCTGGTGGCCAAGTGGCCACAGATAGGCAAAGGTGCTGAAGGACGGCATCGCTCACATGCTAAATTGCCTCTATTTCAGTTTCTGGTTTTTCGTCCTCCTTCACCCCAACCTTTACAGGGGACACCAGCTTTGATTAGCCAATTATAGTGAGCCTTTTCGTCAAGACTTAAGAGAAGCAATTAAAATTTTGCTTCTCTGAAGGAAAGATGTCTTCTTTTGTGTTGTAGTTTTTATTTATTTTTTAATGTTTCACCTGGGGTTTCCCAGCTAATTATAATCTCTTTTCAAATCTATAAATTCTGTTTATTATTATTCCTTTGCTAGAAGTGTGTGTCAGAGTGTATCTTCACAGCTGGGACACACTTGGCTTAAAATAAAATGAATGTACTGGTTTTTTGATAACTAAAGTTTGATCAGTCCATATTGCAACATAGTTATATCAAATCTCAGTATAAACTTTGGCTTCATTTCTTAAAGTATGGTATTCAGAACTCTTGACCTGCTTAGCATTTAGTTGCAGTCATCATTTTTTAAGGAGAAATACTGATATAGTGAAATATGTGGACAGAAGAGTGCTCAGAATGGAAAAAGGATCAGAATTAGAGTGATAATTATCTCAAAAATTAGAGTTTACTGTCAGGCTTATTTTGGAAAAAATTTTTGAGTGCCCAATGGATAAGGCATTTTAAAAAACAGAATCTAAGGAAAGTTAGGGCAAATTTAACCAATCACCCTTCAATATAGAATTATAAGTGCTGTAAGTGCCATACAAATAGATTCTTATTCATATCAAAAGCTTTGAATATTTTACTTGGAAAAAATGAAAACTCAGGAAGAAATGGTAATTTTGTTTTACTACTCAATTGCCTATAGAAAGATTATAAATAAAGTATGTTGTTCATTAAAAGCTTAAATCCATAGGAAGAACTTTCTAACAATTTGGGGTGCATAAAAGGAATGAGTGGTTGTATGTAGTACCAAGTTTCGGCTACTGAAAGTGCTTAAGCAGTGGCTGTATGACTAATGAATAGTGTAGAGATAATTCCTACATGGATTTATCTCTGGTTCCTAAAATCTGTGATTCTATTTTTCCCCAAGCCTCATAGTCCATCAATTTTCAACTCCTGTTTTATCTGCATCCAAAGCATGTTCCAATCTGTCAGCATCTCTTCATATCCATCAGTACCACTCTAATCTGAACCCCACTAACCTCCAGCACTTGGATGACTGCAATCACCTCTTAATTATGCCACTTTCTCTACCCCTACCACCATTTCTCCTGCTTCCAGTCAATTCTCCACATACATACAGACAAATCCTTTAAAAGGTAAAACAGAAAATTTAATCCCATTCTTAAAGTCCTCTTATGTCTTCCCAACTCTTAGAATAAAATCCACACTTCTTACACAGCTCTTATTAAGAGCCCTGTATAATATGGCCCAGCCTCCATGTCCAAGATCAGCTCATATCCTTCTCGCCATTATGTACCAGGTTCCAGCCACACTAGCCTTCTTTTAGCTCCTTTAGGTATACATAGCTCATTTCTCCTTTGCACTACTTGATTTCTTAACCACGAAATTCTTCTGATCTTTGCATGTTTGATTTATCCTTGTCATTTTTATCTAAGCTAAAATGTCACTTCCTTCAAGATGATTTCCCTGACTACCAAATACAAAGTACCAGAGAGTTATTCTCTAAGACTGGATTTTAATTCTCTGCACACAAATTATTATCTCTTTTCTTTATTTTTATTTAATTAACTGTATCCATTAATCCACCAAAATATGAGTTTCCCATGAAACTTGTCTTGTGAAAGTCTTGTCTATCTTGTCCATCACTGTGTCTTGTGCCTTGTAAGTGACTGAAAAGTACTTGGGGAGAAAGAGATAGAGGAAAAAGAGAAGAGACAAATTATTGTTATTATTATCAAATAATATCATGATCTTAAACTGCATTCTGAGTGATTTCCTCAGCTGTATCTTCCAATTCACAAACACGTCCCTTGACAGTGTCCAAATTAGTGCTTAACCTATATACTGAATTTTTAGAATCAGTGACTCTATGTTTTATTTTTGGTAGCTCTATTTTTTCAGAATCTATTTTTCTTCTATGTTGCTCTAAATTTATTCTTTCTTTATTATTCTTTATTCTATGTTCTATATTTATTCTTTATTCTTTTTTTATTGTTTCTACCCTTTAAAAAATCACTTTAAGCATATCTCCTTTATGGTTTGTTTAAGGGCTTCGTTTGTTTATGTCTTAGTGTGCTCCTTGTATTATGTCTGGTGTTTTGCCTGTGTGGTCTTTGTTTTCTCTCTATAGTTATTTTATTTTATTTCTATTGAGGGTTCATCTTGCATAGTATTTTTTCTCCTGTGAAACTGGTATAAGGCCTCAATGTAAAACTGTCCTTCCATAGCAGGGTATTTCTTGGTTTCAGGTTGCTTCATTATTGAAGTATAAATTCACACCATATTCCCTAATGGCACGTGCTAGTATTTGTTTCTTTTTTTGAATCTACAAAGAATCCTGAGAAAAGGAAAGCTTCCTTCTATTTTCCAGAGCCATCATAAATAGTGAAATTTCTCTAGACCTCCTTTGATAGAAAGGGTAGATTTTTGAGTCTCCAGGTTTTATCTTAGGTGGGCTGATTTTAGTTCCCCAAACTTACACAACCTGAGAACACACTCCTCCCCACAATGAAGCTCTGAAATCCTAATTCTTAGCCATTTAGAGCTTATAAATGTGCAAAAAGCTCCCAGCTTACCCCTAATATTTTGTCTTTTTATTGTTGCTGTTGTATTTCATGGGCACCTATATATTTCCCTTTCTTCCCAGCTTGGCTCATTTCTGCTGTCCTTGTACATTTTGTCCAGCATTTTTATGAGTTTTTAGCAGGTCTGGAGTCATTCTGCCATGCTGCTTGAATTCTTCCCAGTGAGTGTGGCTCTGCAAGTGCTATCTTCTTCCCAAGTTAGATTCTGTTCTTAGTCCCATTTTAGATATGGACATGATGATGTTTCAAAAGGTTATGTTACTTGTCCATCATTTTACAGATAAGATGTGCTGTGCCCGAGACTCAAAATATCACATCTAATTAATGCCCAATCTGTGCTTTAAAGTGTAAGGCCATATAGTTAACAGGACCATTAGAATCCCTTTTTTTTTTTTTTTTTTTTAGATAATTATTTTTTATTGAAGGGTAGTTGACACACAGTATTACATTACATTAGTTTCAGGTGTACAACACAGTGATTCAACATTTATATACATGATAATTCTAAGTACCAGCTATCACCATACCAAGTTGTTACAATATTTTGACTATATTCCTTATGCTATACATTACATCCCGGTTGCTTATTTATTTTACAATTGGAAGTGTGTACTTTTTCTTGGTTGTTGTTGTTAGGGCATCTCTCATATTTATTGATCAAATGGTTGTTAACAACAATAAAATTCTGTATAGGGGAGTCAATGCTCAATGCACAATCATTAATCCACCCCAAGCCTAATTTTCGTCAGTCTCCAATCTTCTGAAGCATAACGAACAAGTTCTTACATGGAGAACAAATTCTTACATAGTGAATAAGTTACATGGTGAACAGTACAAGGGCAGTCATCACAGAAACTTTTGGTTTTGCTCATGCATTATGAACTATAAACAGTCAGTTCAAATATGAATACACATTTGATTTTTATACTTGATTTATATGTGGATACCACATTTCTCTCTTATTATTATTTTTAATAAAATGCTGAAGTGGTAGGTAGATACAACATAAAGGTAGAAAACATAGTTTAGTGTTGTAAGAGAGCAAATGTAGATGATCAGGTGTGTGCCTGTAGACTATGTGTTAATCCAAGCTAGACAAGGGCAATAAAACATCCACATATGCAGAAGATTTCTCTCAGAACAGGGAGGGTGAGGTTCTAAGCCTCACCTCTGTTGATCCCCAATTTCTCACCTGATGACCCCCCTGCGACTGTGCCTGTCTTAGGTTGTTCCTCCCTTGAGGAATCTTACCCGTCTCTGGCTAACCAGTCATCTTCCGGGGCCATACAGGGAAATGTAAAGTTGGTAAGTGAGAGAGAAGCCTTATTGTTTGAAATGGTTAGCTTTTTATTTCTTTGCATATTTATGCCCTGTGGCTTCTATGCCCAGCATTTGTCTTGAGGTGTCTTTACCACTTGGAGGAGTTATGATACTCGGTAAATTTGATATGAGGCACGAATTCTATTTAAGAATTCGTTGTAATTAGGAAGGAAGAAGAAAAGCTATAGAAGTAGCAGGCGGGAGAAAACATGGGAAGATTGATTATTTCTTTGACATATCTTCTTGTAGAGTAACTTCAGCATGTATATATTTTAAGCTACTACTTAAATTGCGCACACACATTAACATAATAGGAGTATAGTTACATAACCAAAGCATACCTGTAATTACCAGCCATCTCCAGTGAAACCAAGAAAACCAGTTAGGCACCCTAGGCATTTGTGAAAACTTATCAATGATATGATGGTTATTATCTAACTGAATTTGAATAGTTTGAGAAAAATCAGACAAATTAAAACAACCCATTCCTGGGCACTGTTCACATCCCATATGTTCTTTTAACAGTAAATAGTCTGTAGTTGTAAGATTTTGGAGCGCTACAATTTGCACTTCTCCTAATTCTTGGTTGAGTTCCAACAGTATAGATCCAGTCAAATTTGTTGTTTTACTGTATGCACAGGCCAGCTTAGATATCTCCTTCATTCCCATGGCAAGTCCAGGAGCTGGTGGGATGAGTGCATCTACAGCTGTAGCAGTGCGTGGATCTTTGTTGGGGTTTTTTGATGATCATCTTCTGGCATGAGTCTTCCCGAGAGTGCTGATGTTGGAAGTTCTCTTTCATATCGTTTCTTAGTTCATTTTCGGGGTAGCCAAATTAGGCTTTGATCCTCTGTATAAACACAAACAGACACTTTGCCTACACTTTTATATGTCCTTTATATCATTGTGTAGAACTCATTAGAGGTCACCACATAGGAACTGCATTTTTTTTTTTTTTAATCATTAATCTACACTTACATGACGAATACTTTGTTTACTAGGCTCTCCCCTATACCAGGTCACCCCTATATACTCCTTTACAGTCACTGTCCATCAGCGTAGCAACCTGTTGTAGAATCACTACTTGTCTTCTCTGTGTTGTACAGCCCTCCCCTTTCTCCCACCCTGCTATGGATGCTAATCTTAATACCCCCCTACTTCTCCCCCCCTTATCCCTCCCTACCCACCCATCCTCCCCAGTCCCTTTCCCTTTGGTACCTGTTAGTACATTCTTGAGTTCTGTGATTCTGCTGCTGTTTTGTTCCTTCAGTTTTTCCTTTGTTCTTATATTCCACAGATGAGTGAAATCATTTGGTATTTCTCTTTCTCTGCTTGGCTTGTTTCACTGAGCAAAATACCCTCCAGCTCCATCCATGTTGCTGCAAATGGTTGGATTTGCCCTTTTCTTATGGCTGAGTAGTATTCCATTGTGTATATGTACCACATCTTCTTTATCCATTCATCTATCGATGGACATTTAGGTTGCTTCCAATTCTTGGCTATTGTAAATAGTGCTGCGATAAACATAGGGGTGCACTGATCTTTCTCATACTTGATTGCTGCATTCTTAGGGTAAATTCCTAGGAGTGCAATTCCTGGGTCAAATGGTAAGTCTGTTTTGAGCATTTTGATGTACCTCCATACTGCTTTCCACAATGGTTGAACAAGTTTACATTCCCACCAGCAGTGTAGGAGGGTTCCCCTTTCTCCACAGCCTCGCCAACATTTGTTGTTGTTTGTCTTTTGGATGGCAGCCATCCTTACTGGTGTGAGGTGATACCTCATTGTAGTTTTAATTTGCATTTCTCTGATAATTAGCGATGTGGAGCATCTTTTCATGTGTCTGTTGGCAATTTGTATTTCTTTTTTGGAGAACCGTCTGTTCAGTTCCTTTGCCCATTTTTTAATTGGGTTATTTGTTTTTTGTTTGTTGAGGCGTGTGAGCTCTTTATATATTCTGGACGTCAAGCCTTTATCGGATGTGTCATTTTCAAAGATATTCTCCCATACTGTAGGGTTTCTTTTTGTTCTATTGATGGTGTCTTTTGCTGTACAGAAGCTTTTCAGCTTAATATAGTCCCACTTGTTCATTTTTGCTGTTGTTTTCCTTGCCCGGGGAGATATGTTCAAGAAGAGGTCACTCATGTTTATGTCTAAGAGGTTTGTGCCTATGGTTTCTTCCAAGAGTTTAATGGTTTCATGACTTACATTCAGGTCTTTGATCCATTTTGAGTTTACTTTTGTATATGGGGTTAGACGATGGTCCAGTTTCATTCTCCTACTTGTAGCTGTCCAGTTTTGCCAGCACCATCTGTTGAAGTGACTGTCATTTCACCATTGTATGTCCATGGCTCCTTTATCAAATATTAATTGACCATATATGTCTGGGTTAATGTCTGGATTCTCTAGTCTGTTCCATTGGTCTGTGGCTCTGTTCTTGTGCCAGTACCAAATTGTCTTGATTACTATGGCTTTATAATAGAGCTTGAAGTTGGGGAGTGAGATCCCCCCTACTTTATTCTTCTTTCTCAGGATTGCTTTGGCTATTCGGGGTCTTTGGTGGTTACATATGAATTTTTGAATTATTTGATCCAGTTCATTGAAGAATGTTGCTGGTAGTTTCATAGGGATTGCATCAAATCTGTATATTGCTTTGGGCAGGATGGCCATTTTGACAATATTAATTCTTCCTAGCCATGAGCATGGGATGCGTTTCCATCTGTTAGTGTTCCCTTTAATTTCTTTTAAGAGTGACTTGTAGTTTTCAGAATATAAGTCTTTCACTTCTTTGGTTAGGTTTATTCCTAGGTATTTTATTTTTTTTGATGCAATTGTGAATGGAGTTGTTTTCCTGATTTCTCTTTCTGTTGGTTCATTGTTGGTATATAGGAAAGCCACAGATTTCTGTGTGTTGATTTTGTATCCTGCAACTTTGCTGTATTCCAATATCAGTTCTAGTAGTTCTGGGGTGGAGTCTTTAGGGTTTTTTATGTACAGTATCATGTCATCTGCAAATAGTGACAGTTTGACTTCTTCTTTGCCAATCTGGATTCCTTGTATTTTTTTGTTTTGTCTGATTGCCGTGGCTAGGACCTCTATTACAATGTTAAATAACAGTGGAGAGAGTGGGCATCCCTGTCTAGTTCCCGATCTCAGCGGAAATGCTTTCAGCTTCTCGCTATTCAATATAATGTTGGCTGTGGGTTTTTCATAGATGGCCTTTATTATGTTGAGGTACTTGCCCTCTATTCCCATTTTGCTGAGAGTTTTTATCATGAATGGATGTTGAACTTTGTCAAATGCTTTTTCAGCATCTATGGAGATGATCATGTGGTTTTTGTCTTTCTTTTTGTTGATGTGGTGGATGATATTGATGGACTTTCGAATGTTGTGCCATCCTTGCATCCCTGGGATGAATCCCACTTGGTCATGGTGTACGATGGTTTTGATGTATTTTTGAATTCGGTTTGCTAATATTTTGTTGAGTATTTTTGCGTCTACGTTCATCAGGGATATTGGTCTGTAGTTTTCTTTTTTGGTCGTGTCTTTGCCTGGTTTTGGTATTAGGGTGATGTTAGCTTCATAGAATGAGTTTGGGAGTATCCCCTCCTCTTCTATTTCTTGGAAAACTTTAAGGAGAATGGGTATTATGTCTTCCCTGTATGTCTGATAAAATTCCGAGGTAAATCCATCTGGCCCGGGGGTTTTGTTCTTTGGTAGTTTTTTGATTACCGCTTCAATTTCGTTGCTGGTAATTGGTCTGTTTAGATTTTCTGTTTCTTTTTGGGTCAGTCTTGGAAGGTTGTATTTTTCTAGGAAGTTGTCCATTTCTCCTAGGTTTCCCAGCTTGTTAGCATATAGGTTTTCATAGTAGTCTCTAATAATTCTTTGTATTTCTGCGGGATCTGTTGTGATTTTTCCTTTCTCATTTCTGATATTGTTGATTTGTGTTGACTCTCTTTTCCTCTTAATAAGTCTGGCTAGAGGCTTATCTATTTTGTTTATTTTCTCGAAGAACCAGCTCTTGGTTTCATTGATTTTTGCTATTGTTTTATTCTTCTCAATTTTATTTATTTCTTCTCTGATCTTTATTATGTCCCTCCTTCTGCTGACCTTAGGCCTCATTTGTTCTTCTTTTTCCAATTTTGATAGTTGTGACATTAGACCATTCATTTGGGATTGCTCTTCCTTTTTTAAATATGCTTGGAGTGCTATATACTTTCCTCTTAAGACTGCTTTTGCTGTGTCCCACAGAAGTTGGGGCTTAGTGTTGTTGTTGTCATTTGTTTCCATATATTGCTGGATCTCCATTTTGATTTGGTCATTGATCCATTGATTATTTAGGAGCGTGTTGTTTAGCCTCCATGTGTTTGTGAGCCTTTTTGCTTTCTTTGAACAGTTTATTTCTAGTTTAATGCCTTTGTGGTCTGAAAAGTTGGTTGGTAGGATTTCAATCTTTTGGAATTTACTGAGGCTCTTTTTGTGTCCTAGTATGTGGTCTATTCTGGAGAATGTTCCATGTGCACTTGAGAAGAACGTGTATCCTGTTGCTTTTGGATGTAGAGTTCTGTAGATGTCTATTAGGTCCATCTGTTCTAGTGTGTTGTTCAGTGCCTCTGTGTCCTTAGTTATTTTCTGTCTGGTGGATCTGTCCTTTGGAGGGAGTGGTGTGTTGAAGTCTCCTAGAATGAATGCATTGCATTCTATTTCCTCCTTTAGTTCTGTTAATATTTGTTTCAGGTATGTTGGTGCTCCTGTATTGGGTGCATATATATTTGTAATGGTTATATCCTCTTGATGGACTGAGCCCTTTATCATTATGTAATGTCCTTCTTTGTCTTTTGTTACTTTCTTTATTTTGAAGTCTGTTTTGTCTGATACCAGAATTGCAACACCTGCTTTCTTCTCTCTGTTGTTTGCTTGAAATATCTTTTTCCATCCCTTGACTTTAAGTCTGTGCGCGTCTTTGGGTTTGAGGTGAGTCTCTTGTAAGCAGCATATGGATGGATCTTGCTTTTTTATCCATTCTATTACTCTGTGTCTTTTGATTGGTGCATTCAGTCCATTTACATTTAGGGTGATTATTGAAAGGTATGAATTTATTGCCATTGCAGGCTTTAAGTTTGTGGTTACCAAAGGTTTAGGGTTAGCTTCTTTACTGTCTTACTGTCTAACTTAACTCGCTTGTTGAGCTATTATAAACACAATCTGATGATTCTTTATTTCTCTCCCTTCTTATTCCTCCTCCTCCCTTCTTCATATGTTGGGTGTTTTGTTGTGTGCTCTTTTTAGGAGTGCTCCCATCTAGAGCAGTCCCTGTAGGATGCCCTGTAGAGGTGGTTTGTGGGATGCAAATTCCCTCAACTTTTGCTTGTCTGGGAATTGTTTAATCCCTCCTTCATATTTAAATGATATTCGTGCTGGATACAGTAGTCTTGGTTCGAGGCCCTTTTGTTTCATTGCATTAAGTATATCATGCCATTCTCTTCTGGCCTGTAGGGTTTCTGTTGAGAAGTCTGATGATAGCCTGATGGGTTTTCCTTTGTAGGTAACCTTTTTTTTCTCTCTGGCTGCTTGTAATACTTTGTCCTTGTCTTTGATCTTTGCCATTTTAATTATTATGTGTCTTGGTGTTGCCCTCCTTGGATCCCTTGTCATGGGAGTTCTGTGTACCTCTGTGGTCTGAGAGGCCATTTCTTCCCCTAGTTTGGGGAAATTTTCAGCAATTATTTCTTCAAAGACATTTTCTATCCCCTTTTCTCTCTCTACTTCTTCTGGAATGCCTATGATTCTTAAATTATTTCTTTTATATTGATCACTCAGCTCTCTTAAAATTCTTTCATTCCTGGAGATCCTTTTATCTCTCTCTGCATCAGCTTCTCTGCGTTCCTGTTCTCTGTTTTCTAGTCCATTAATGGTCTCTTGCATCTCGTCCATTCTGTTTTGAAGTCCTTCCAGAGCTTGTTTTATTTCTGAATTCTCCTTCCTTAGTTCTTGCATATTTCTCTGCAAGTCCATCAGCATGGTTATGACTTTTGTTTTGAATTCTTTTTCAGGTAGACTGGCTAAATCTATCTCCCCAGATTCCTTCTCAGGGGAAGATGTAGCAGATGCCGAAGCTGTCTGGGTTAGTCTTGTCTGAATCATATTTTTTTGCCTTTTCATGTTGACAGGTGCTATTGACTGTCAGCTGGGAGGGCCAAAATTTTCACTTGCTACTGGCCTTTCTTTACTGGGGCAACTGCGACCCCTAGTGGCTTGTGTTGGGTAATTGCGTGTAGAGTGGGTCTTTGTGTCTTGCCTGGCCGGGAGGGAGAAATTTCCCTTTCTGTGGGCGGAATTTGTCTCAGGCTGCTTCTCTGCTTTCGCAGCGCCCGGTGGGGTGATGGATGGGGGGGCTGCTTGACTGTTTGCCTCCGTGAGGGGTCTCAGAGCTGTTGCCCAGGGGGTTAGTGCACCCGGTTTTCCCTGTAATTTCCAGCTGCTGTACTGTGACCTGGGTTGTTTCCGTCAAGCTGTTAAGTCCCTGTCCCTTTAAGACTTTCAAAAAGCCCCCGCTTTTCTTTGTCACAGGGGCATCAGCTTCAGCACCCGCTCAGAGGTCTTACTCCCTGTTCCCCCAGTATCCAGGGCCCCCTGGGCATGTACTGTGTCTGCGCTCTGGCCCGGATGGCTGGGGCTGGGTGTTCGGCAGTCCTGGGCTCCGTCTCCCTCCCGCTCTGCCTATTGTTCTCCCGCCGGGAGCTGGGGGGAGGGGCGCTCGGGTCCCGCCGGGCCGGGGCTTGTATCTCACCCCTTTCACCAGGCGCTGGGTTCTCGCTGGTGTAGCTGCAGTCTGGCCACTGTCCTGCGTCTTCTGGTCTCTCTTTTAGGGCTAGTTGTGTTTGTTGTATTTTCAAAAGTATATATGTTTTTGGGAGGAGATTCCCACTGTCCTACTCACGCCGCCATGTTGGCTCCGCCCCTAGAATCCCTTCTAATGTTAAAATTAACTCTATTTCCTCGTACTTTGCATGGTTTACTTTCCCGAATTGGAATATGTGGTCTCATGGTATTAATCATGGTGGAATATAGAATCAGGCTAATATATGATCACAGTTTTTATAATTTCATTTGCACGTCCCTTCCAACTGCTTTGTAGGTTTTCTCTGATACTTCGTGGAGGAAAAATATGCTAAATAAACAGCCTCACATATGTGAATTGATATTAAGATGCTCTAAAAAAGAGTATAATTGTACAGTGTCATTAATATGATGGGGGATATAATGGCAAGATTTTAATGAAGAGTAATGTATCATGCTGCGCCTTCGCTAATGTTTTCACCCTTGGCAACAGATGCCTTTTTAAATTTTGCCTCTACTAAAATTTCCTTCGTTGAGCATAAATAATAAGATACATTTAAATTTTCAGTGAAGTATTTAAAAGTGCTAGTATTAGGCCACCTCTGATTCATTCTGGAATATAAAAACATCAGAGTACATAAAAATATCAGAGGAATTTATATATTTAATCCTTAGTTACTGAGACTGCAAACATTAATCTTGCTGTTCTCCATAGACTGCAAAGGTTTTCTGAGTCCAGTTCTAATAAAAGAATGAAATTTCTCACAACAGGACTCAATTCTTCTTAGTAAATGGCTGAGAAAGAACTGAACTCTTTTACCAGGCAAGCAATCTGTTAATTACTCATAAAGGTCACAACTGAATTATACAAAAACTTAATTTTTCTGTGTTAACAGTGCTCTGTGTTTTTCTCAAATGCTATGGTTTCAAAGAACCAGAATTTCTCACTACCTCAAAACACTAGCTTGACCTCAAAAACAAGTCTGGACAAAATATCCTTCCAGACATTAAAAAAATGAAACTCAAACAACTACTGAATGATGTTTGACATTTAAGAATGACCTTTACATAGCAAATAAAGTCATTTTCCAAAAAGCCAATGTTCAAACTTTCCCAGAAAGAAATTTGCAAATGAAAAGACATCACCAGCTAAAAAAGTAATTACTAGGCATAAATGTGTTTTCTTTTGCAAACACAGCTGAAATTAGTGAAGTTAAATGACCAGACTAAATAGAGATGCTTCATCAATTCTCACGTCACATTGCAACACTGCTAAAAATTTTGATAACTCAATTGAATGAACATTTTCCTTTTAATTGCTAAACCTCATTTTCTCGCAGACTCCTCTAAGGATGGAGAGAATCTTAGACTCATATACAGTGTCTCACTGAACTTAGTGACTTAACTTTTAAGCCAGTTCCATGGTTTTCTGTCTGGACCTTACTTAGGCTTTGCCCTCCAAATTCCACATTGATTCTATAAAAGGCAATCTTTAGGCTTTAAAAGTAGCAGATTGTCTGGAACAGGGGGTTTAGAGAACCAGTTAAATCCCATTCTGAACCAACCCATAAGTATACGAACTCCAACAAATACATTAACGAAGTTACCATAAATTGTGAAATTAAACTCAGAGCCCATGAACATTTCTTTAGCACCTATTATGTTACTACTGTATGTTAGAAGGTATTTGTTAACCTCATTTGTAGTTCTGTGAAATAAGAATTCTTACTCCCTTAACCTAATGCAGAAATGAGGATGTAAAGGACAATGTAATGGTGTCCAGTTATACCACAAATGAAGGAGCCAAAGATTCAAAATTAGATTATGTCTGTGTTCAGGGTCCATGTTGTTTGGTCTACAACACCAAACGGAAATACAAAAAGGCAGGGTATGCTTCTCCCATATAAAAGGAGCTCAAGTTCATTATGGAAAATTAAGATACCAGAAAAAAAAAACACATTTTATGTATCCCTGCCCCATTACCAAAAAAAAAAAATATTCATACTAACATCATCTTCCAAGTATTGGACTCTCTTTTGTGGGGAGGTATATAAGACGTTATGAAGTTTTTCTTGAGAACTTATACCAAGAGTTACCTAATAGCACAAAGATTTCACTGTTGAGAAAAAAATTTCTTAATTAAAGCCTCCAATGCCTCCCAGGGACAGAACAGCTTTTATCATTGAAAGTCATCCCCAGGTGAGAATATTGACGGGTTTTGCTCTGAAAGAAGAGGATGAGGAACTCACTGGTAAGTTCAGGGTGGGACTAAAACTTCCTGACTACATATTCACATAAATCCCCAGGTTTCCTTGACTGCTGGGTGCTGTGAGGTCCAGAGGAGAGAGGGCCAGTGGCCAATACTTCAGGACCATGTCAGCTGCGTGTATGGGCTGTGGGCGTGGATCCTTTTCTGCAGGGAAGGGGAAGAGGATTTGGATAACTTTGGGATTTAAAAATAAAAAAAAATACAAGTTATTGAAATGCTACACTCTATCTGTGATCAGAAAGTCACATCATGGAATTGGGAGTTTATGACTTTAAACTGAGAGTGAAACTTCTTGATGGGAATGTCTGCAGGTGGACCAAGACTGTCAGTGTGAGAATTTAAACGTGTTCGCTTTTTACTGTGCTGGAGGTGGGGTAAGGTCTACAAAGCAAATAAGAACCATGAGCTGCTCTTGGAGGTGGCCCACGTTTGGGGTTGGAAGAGGAAAGCAGACCTTTGAAGTAAGAAGAAGAGAAATGATTAAAGCAAACAGAAAAACTAGGCAAGTGTTTCACTAGGGAGGTCCCAAGACAATCAATGAATAAAAGGAATGCTCTTGGGGGTTCAGAAGTTAGTATATTTGGAGACTAGGTAGACACTGGTGACCCTAAATCTTGAAATAATTTATAGAAAAATTTTAAAAAGTAATAATTTCGTTAGAATCAGAAAAACCTTAGGATTGATCACTAATAAAGCCAATAGCATATCTTTTTGAGACTAACAAATCCAATGATAAAAATACACATAAAAACTAAAAGGGCAATAGATAACTACATAATTTAAAAAATAATAATATTTAAGAGGATATATTATATTTGTAAGTATTCATAGTAAAATTTCGTGGAAATGAATAATTTTCAGAAAAATATTAGCAATAATAATGACAGAAGGAGAAATAGTTAACTGCCAATAAAAAAAGAAGACATAGAAACCATTGTTAAAGAGCTATATGCATATGAAGACCAGATTCATATATATTGGGAAAGGGTTGACTTTTAAACTTTTAAAACAAAATTATTTTCTGATACATACAAAATGTTACAGAATCTGAAAAAGATGAGAAGCTACCCAATCTGTTTTATAAAATTAGCATAACATGAATAGCATAATATGTCAAAGATAGTTAAAAATAAAAGCCACAAAGCAAAATATTTATTTGAAAATCTTAAAAAAGAATACTAGGATGAAATTACACTGGGGAGGACTGTACAATATTACCTTATTTACTCCTTACAGTTACCCTTTGTTTATATATTATGTTCCTTTGAGGCTTAGGTGCAAAACTTTCCTAATGTCTCACAGGTTAAGTGGGAGGAGGAAGAAGAAAAGGATGAAGGAAGAAGAAGGAAAAAAGAGGTGACTACAAAGTGGCCTTTACACAGGTAAATTCATAGATGTGGTAGATTTTGCTGTGGAAGATTAGTGTACATAATAAAGATTTTGTTTATCAGAAACATAAAATGTAAGGTTTAACAACAAACAAGGGAGTGTATTTGCAACAAGTTACATGAAGAATACACAATTAACAGACAAAAACATAATAACCAATAAACATGCTCTCTCCACTAGCAACCCAAATAAAGTGAACTACAATAGTAATTATTTAAATCTCTTAGATTAGCAAAAGTTAAAAGCTTCACTAGACTTTTAAGAGCATCATGAAAGGAACACTCAAAGGATGAACGCTACTAGGATCTAAACCCTTTCAACCTTTATCTTTAGCACTGTGGCAGTTTTTACTAGCAACTTTAAAGTTCTCAATAGTCTTTGACCCGGCCATTATACTTTCCTGAATACATCTGATTAGAAATAATAGAGAAATGATAAAACACATCTGATCAAACCTTTGTTGCAGAATCATCTGTAAAAGCAAACAATTAGAAACTAAGGAACAACCAGGAAATAATGAAATAATGCAGTATTTGAAAACCATTTCCCAAGAAATGTTAATGGCAAAGGAAAATGTTCTTCCTGCATTATAAGCCCCGTTAAAAAAACAAGATGAAAAACACATCCATGGTGTTTAATCTCTGTTAGATTGTAAACAATTTTTGTGTTTTTATAATTCATTGTCTTTTTTAAGTTATTCAAAATGATTACATACAGTTTCTAAAAACCAGGAAGGAGCACTTTAAAAAAACTGGGGTTCATCAATTTCTCCAGAAAATAGGGAGGGAAACTAAAATGCTGTATTTAAAGAGAGCAGGTGGTGAGGAAATCGAGACAGTGGTCAAGTTCATTCATTCTGTAACCGAAAAGAAAAGGAGAAAATTGGGGCAGGGCTAGAGGGAAGACTAGAGTTTGAATATTTGGGAAGCTTTTTAACCTAATTTGAAAAACTCATTTACAGTTTGAAGACAATCAGAGAACTGCTGTGCGGCCAGGAGATGGGGGGGAGTGCGGGGGTGGCAGGGAGGTTGATCGCCGTTTCTGCTCAGTGCTGTGGGATGATGAGGTTGGAGATGCAGGTCATGGACCAGCCTCCAGCAGGTAGTCTCTGAAGTGGGACACCTGTAATTGTCTGTCTGGCCGACCAAGCGGACAGAGAAGCCTGCTAGAGTCGTCATTGCTACTGTGATTAAAAGAGAGCACAGTAGAGTTTGCTGCAAAAATACATCGATTACCAAGCAGCCTTATAGTTTTATCCACAATAAAGGAAGTGCTTTTGTTCCATCCTCTGGGCAAGAAATTAAGAGACTCATACAGTAAAGAACAAAATGAACTTATTATTAATGATTCTTAATGCCAGAGCCTCGGGAAAAGCCTTTGTGGAGTTCAGGTCAGATGGAGAAGGTATAAGAATGCATTAACCAAGTAACCTTAGGACTGATCAGAACACCCTTCTATATGGATCCTGAATGATTTGTTTTTCATCTTTAGTAGAACTCTAATAAATCACAACATGGTTTTGGACCTACTATTTGGGACTATTAATAAAGATTTAATTCTTACATGATGTTGTACATTGGCCAGATAATATAAGATACAGGGGACAGTCCAACAACTTAAACATAAACTTCCTTTATGATGATGTCATCCAGTATAAGCCAAAGCTGGCAGCACAAAGTGTTCATGTCCATCTTTACAAATGGAGTGAAATTCAATTCCCGTGTGACATCATCAATTTTATATACACGCTTCACTTCCAGTTAAGAGGGAAGAGAGTTTGACATTTCTAATAGTCCCAACATCACTAAAGTGAGGGGAATTGCAAAAGAACTTCATTAGATCGGGTGTTTCCGAAGGACTGGCACTGGAAATTAGTTTCAGTATTTGAAACAGGATCATGAGAGAGACATGACAGTCAAAACAAAGGGTTCCTGGATGTTCATGGTTGAAAGTATGTCCACGGAAATACCCTCAATGTCTATCAATAAGCAAAAATTAAATTAATTAGGTTGCAGCCCAAATACAGACTATTTTGTAAGCAATAGTGTATGAAACAGATTTATATGTATTGACTTGAACAGAACCTGCAAGGTACATTGTCAATTGAATAAAGTGTCAAATAACTTGCACCTGATTCTATTTATTCATATATTCACTAAAATGGGTGCATGTGTGTATGTGTGTGTGCATACAGAAACGGCTCAGAAGAGTCGCATCAACCATTAATATCTGCTGCTTTTCTTTGTTGGGAAGTTGAATGGGCAAAGCAGCCAGGTATGTAGTCAACTCTTGTACTGTTTGGTTTTTTACAATGAACATGTATTCATATATTAGGTAGGGTAATAAAAAATTTTAAATCTGCACTTAATAGTTTTGTTTTAAGTCTGTGGATTACAGAACTGAATCAACTACAGGAAAACCTGAAAGATTCTAATCCTTATAAATCCAAATAAATGTAATAGGAGATTATAGACCTTATAGGCAACCGTGAAGTGGAGGTGGCTCTGGATTTACTAGCACCTGTGGGAACTGATTATTTAAAAGATGAGCATTTGGGAACAATAACTAAGAGAGAGGTTCTTACAAGAGGAGACCATATGCCAATCCACCATTCATCTCCACCGGATCCCTTGGCTTTGGAAATGATGAGAACATTTATTTCAAGTCACAACTATCTCAGTTCTGCAGTCAAAATACAATGAAACGCTTGTCCTGCTGAATCCCGTGTCACTTGCTTAGGCACTGTGATTTACGTTGTTTCTAACGTATCTGCACTTACAGCGACATTCCCACAGTCTTTTTGTAATATTATTTGCAAAATGAATACATTCAATACCACTTTTTCTCACTGTTGATCATATTTGGCTGTGCCAAAGATGAGAGCAGTCAGCACTGGAGCAGCCCCAACTCAGGCTGAGACGTGCTGCGTGATGTGAGAGATCACATGTGACACCGAAATGACCGAACTGGAAACTTGATGTCCACACAGAAGGACGTGATACTCAGTAATGCCTGCCTGGCCCAGCCCAGCCTTCTTATATGGAAATGGAAAAAAAAGTTCTTTAGACTAGGTACATGCTCACCAATCCATAGGTTCTCCACCAGTTCTAAATACCTTTCTTAGGAATTTAGTTAATTAGTTTATCTTATTAGCAAGTTTAGACTTTAGAATTTCCCACACATACATATAATCTGGTTATTCCATATCATAACCCAGACCTAATGTCTGACTTTAAGACTGAGCTTTGGTAGAAGACTCCTTACATATGCCACTAAATACTCTAAGTCAGTTATTTAGCTTGATTCATCAAAAGGTTATTGAGAGTTTGCTATAATTTCTTCAGGTTGAGTGAGAGAGATTTAGCTACTGCTCTTGGGTGTTAAAAGTATTACAGGTCTTAGAAATATAGACAGTGTTATTATCATTTTACCAAGTTTCAGATAGCAGTAATTGTCAGTGTCCTAATTAAGCAGAACTTTTCATTAAAAAAATTCGAATAGGATATTGGGTTGTTAGCTCTTTTATGATTAAGTCTCATCTCTAGAATAATAAATATAAACTGAAGCAAATATATGTTGGATAGACTATGCTGTTTTTGAAAATACCATCATCAAATTTATAATCTTATCCCATTCATTGAGAAATATGTGGTCATTACTTTCATGGCTTTTCATTAAAAGATAGATCATTTTGGCTATTTCCTGATTTTAATAATAGCAGATTTAGAGATACAATGATGATTAGCATTATTATTATTATTGATTACTTTAATACTGACATTGTTTAACTTTGGATTGTCAAATCATATATGTACTGTCATCATTTCTCATTGACTGCTACTTAAAAAAGTTGCTTCTTGCCTCCCTAGATAATGTGTCTTCTCAAAAACTTCTTTTATAATTAGATCACTATGCCTGCTGCTAGTGAGCTCATGTCAGAAGTGGAAATTATGGGCCGATTATTTTTTTAACCTTTTTCCCAGATTAAAGTATATGTCTCAGATTTCTAGAAAAGTCCCAGTTTAAATATTTAAATATGCTATTTAAATATGGGTACCATAAATGCATTCATACTTATCAGAACATGTGGATTGATATTTGTCTCTATATCCCATATTTAGAGACCCTCCACAGCAGCCAGAGGCTTGCAATGAGGTACTCCCTTCTATCAAAGAGTTTGATAATTATTTCAAAAGCATATCATGTAAGGCAGAGAGACTGTGAAATCACATCATCTAACCCCTTCACTATACTGACTCACAAAGTGTTGAAGTTGGCATCATGGGTGCCTAGATCATTACATAGCTTTTTCCAGTTTATCATCCAAATGGAAAAAGCTGCAGAGCAGATGATTATACTGAGTAAAATGCAATTTTTTTTCACTTTTATAGCAAATAATATAATTAGGCCCTTCAAATCCTTCTCTGAACAAGATTGTGTGCTTTGTTAGGGCTTCTTCCAAGATTATCATACCAACAAGTATATTAATCACAATTTTGTCATTGAAATCTGAACATATTGTATCTGTTAAGTTTTCCTTTAAGTTTTCTTCGTCTATATAGAAACGTAGGGACAATTCTGAATTTTTCTGGTATAATGTAGAGAAGGGCAGTGGACAATATTCTTTGATTAGTGATTTGTAATGAAAAAAGCAAACAATCTCCAGGCTACTGAAGAGCTGACATGCTGTTTTTTGCTTAATGAAAGATAAATTAAAATCAGTTGACACTACCATATGTTAACAATCATTTCCTAAGCAGAAAAACAGACTACTACAGATGGCTTGATTTAGTGTCCTAGAAAGGTTGGAGGGAACAAACCCTCTCTTTGTTAGTGCACTTTTTGGTGTGATAACACACATAATCTTCAGTGAATAAAATACTTGAATATGTGTGCTTTACCTGCCATTTTGAATCAAAAGCAGTAGTATAAATAATGCCTAATTACTTGTAGACTGGTTTCAGAATATAGATAAGAAAACATATGATACAAAACTGAATTCTGTATGCACCAGGATGATGTCACTAAAAACCTAATGCCACGAGTGATAAAAGTTTTGTACTGAGTCATCCATACCTAGGACCATTTTATAATAGTTCTTAACTTGAATTCATATTTTGAGAATAATATGTTTCCTGTGGCTAACAAATATAAACTGACATTAAACATTATCAGTTTGACACATTCTCTCATTTCAACAATATTAAACATTTTGAAGAAAACGTAACCATTGCTTTGCTAATTCAACAAAAGAATTGCTAA
Organism: Manis pentadactyla; assembly: GCF_030020395.1. Classification (NCBI taxonomy): domain Eukaryota; kingdom Metazoa; phylum Chordata; class Mammalia; order Pholidota; family Manidae; genus Manis; species Manis pentadactyla. Next base: position 10,628,885 of record NC_080034.1, read on the forward strand.
ACAAAATTCTTGCTTTTTGTGACTTCCTTTCCAAGCTTTGTCCTTACATATATTTGGATAATTTTGTTTTCTGATTTTCTGTTTAAGTATTGTATTGTAAGAATTTTCCATTATACTATATTGGGTACATAATTATTTTAAGTTTTTTAAACTTGTATTTTAATGTATGACTCAATGTCCCTGTTGTTTGGCATTTAAGCTGTTAAAATTTCACCACCATATTGTAAGTCATGATAGAAGGAACATTTTCATTTTTTTTTTAATTTTAGTAAAAACATTTAACATGAGTTCTACCCTTTTAACAGATTTGTGTTTCCTTAGGGTGGCAAGCAGGGTCCTAATATGGCTGCAATGGACTTGACCTCATGGCATTCAAAGCCTCATGTGCTTCCGTGGATTTAGTGACTCATTCCTACCAAACAGCGTGTGGCAGAGGAGACAGGATGAAACTTCCAAGACAAGGTTATAAAAAGATTGTGGGTTCTCATTTGCCTTACTGATTCTCTCCTTTCCCCATGTACATTGTGCTTCCCAAGTAAGAAACAGGTTTGTGCCTGTGAAACTTAACACACCTACAAAATTTTTACCTTTGCAAATAGAATTAAGGCAGGAAGTTAACAGTTCAGAGAAGTTAGTCAATTAAAAAGAAAACTGGTTAACTAATGCAAAAATTCTTCTCAGCATTTTCTGCTTGCTCTGTTAACTTCAAAATTGCCACTTTTGAAAAAAAAAGTTAATTATCTCTATTTCTTTTTAATAGCTGAGAACAATCTGATGTTGAACAGGGAAGAGAGACATGTTTGTATCCCTCACAGAAATCTTCGAGCATGCTCCCAAGACGTTGTGGGTTTCTCACCTGGTCTTCCCTCTGCACAGTGTCTATCAGCACACGGAGGATATTCAGAATCTATTACAAGTCCTCCAGTTCTTTTATTTTTATTTGTTTAAAATCGTTTGTCATTACAAGCTGTCAGGACAGTAAGTTCGAAGAGAAGTACAGCTTTCAAGGGTGACTTGTACCTGAACCCCCTTCCTCCTCTCATTCATCATTTAGTATATATGACCCTCTTCAATGAAGCTTCCAGTTCCAGTAATCTTTTAAATCCATAAAAAGGCTAAAAACGCTGCCGAACCTTGCTTTTGACTCTTGTCCTTATACAAGAATTTTAAGTTCCCTACACAAAGACATTCTACTGTTACTGTTTGGCCTCTTGCCCTTAGCTCCATTTCTTTTAATAGCAAAAATCATATGTTTTGTTTGTAAAAACTGTTACTTTGATTCTTTTTAAGTTTTTTTTGTCTGCAAGTGCCCATTAGTTTTGTTAATAGCAAACTATTTCTTCAAGGATATATACATCGATGACCATCAGCAGAAAAACTACATCACTTAAATTTTCAGGCCCTAACCCTAGGCATTCTGATTCATTGATCTGCTGTGGGTCTTGATATTTGGTATTGGTAATAAGTCTATTGGTGACTTCATTCATCAGGAAACACTAGGAAGCATTAATCTGAATAACCAATATACTGTGTAATACATTACTGCTTTATCAATACAAAATTTAGAGACAGCAAGACTTATACACTCAACGTTTGAAGGTGTGAAATGTTTTCATGTATGAGAGGTTCAGTTTATTCCTCTTAAATAAGAGACTACAACAAATAATCCTCCCCTCCCATTAGAACACAGGCCAGATTTATGGAGTAGTGCAGAGGCAGATTTGTGCGATTTTACCCTCTGTTGGTAACATTCTAGAACTCTAGTTCCAGAAAGATGTCCTCAAAAGCATAAAAATTCACAAAATCCTGGACACTAACTACTCATTCCACAAGACATGCAAAAGAAAAACAAAAGGAAATGCAAGTGAAAAAAAAAGCCATTATATCTTAAAACAGTATGACTTGTTTCAAATACTTCCACAGGAAGTGCAGTCTACACGACACGGAATTCAGAACAACAATCAGTGTCAGCAGATGCAGCTTGTGGAGCCACTGGAGTGTTTTCTAACTACAGAAAAAGGGATGCCAAAGAAGAGTCACGTTTGGGGAAGGATTATAATGCTAATGAACATGATTTATTTCAGAAGAGGATTCCTTTCAGAATTTTTGTTTCCTGCTTTTAAAAAGTATGTTTAATACCACTTCAATCACATTTTGCCACTAACTCCTTTTAGCTGGGAGACCTTGATTTTGACAACAGATTTTTTATTTTTGCTTTTGTTTCAAAAGTGATGCTTTTCTACAACTTAAAACATAAAGTTGGTTAGGGATTACCAAATGACAAATTGAATGCTGTCTGATTATACACAGTAAACACTGAAAAAATATATTAATTCACATAGCAAGTGGATTAATAGTTATTTGAAGGAACAAATTAAGCTTGTATCTTATCTCTCATGATTTGAAATGAAATATTTATGCCCATATGACTGGGGCACACCACATGGTCCTTAGACTCATTTACATTTTTGAGATCAGAATGAATTAGTGCTTTGACGGAATTAAGTAATTACTTCATCTGCATTTCACAGGCCATTAATGCAATTATTTTTTTCCATACTAACCGATCCATTTGTGTATACAACATGAGTTCACAAGGTAATTATTTACTTTCTAACATGCACCTTTGGGCAAGGGAGGCAGAGAAAGGAAACACGGTCTACTGAGGACTCAAACTATAATTTTCACCACTTGCCTCTTACATGATCAAATTCTCTACCTCAGAGGCATAGCCTAGCAACAAACTAATGTTAAAAATTTTGTAATTCACACAGAACAGGAATCTTTCCCTGGAAGAGACATTCTGGAAGTTCAATAATGATATTAAAAAAACCTACATAGCTCAGACAATATATTCCATTGTTTATGCCCCAAGTTATCATTCAGAATACTAAAATAAAGATCCACTTAGTTTTCATTCTTCAATGGGGACACTTCCCAGAAAGTGGGAAATTCTATAATTATCTAATTTAATAGGTAATGCCTATTAAATAGAGGGTCATGAAGGGACAATGTCTAATTCAATGAGAGGATGACAGAATTAAAAAAAGATTTCAAAAATTATTTTATAGTATTATTCATAAGATTATCTACAAGTTGGTGACAACTTTAGTTGGACTTTTTTATATTTGAAGCTTAATTTTGTATTATTAAAATATTTAAAAAATCAATCTCATGCTGTCTATTCTTATATTATCTATAACCGTTTAAGAAAATGTATGCCTTTCAAACCGACTCTGTAGGGACTGTTGGATATCGGACTAAGTCTCAGATGAAGAAAGATATTTAAAGTATTTGAATAAAGTTCAAGTTAGAATCTTTTAAAAATCCAACATTTTTTTTCCGACCTTTGGTATTTATAAAGACTACACATTAGCATTAAAATTAAATACATGGAATTTAATTTTTAACTCTGCTTTGAAAATGAATTTAGCATCCATTGAACTCATACTTTAGAGATAGAACATGCCCACTTCAACCCAGCATATGCACTTACACTGTGTTCTTTCTTTCATCATTTCTTCCCTTTCCTTCTTTTTCTTATTTTACTTCTACTATTTATTGATAGTGGTAGAACAGGAACTGTAACACTGAAAAAAATAGCTTGTTGTCCTGGAGACAGGATTTTTTTTTCTTTATCAGTAGACATGAACCGTCATTTTAAATGCAAAGGAAACATATTGGCTTTCATATATATAATTCTTTCTGTGTTTAAATTTAGAAGATGTATCTTAGACAAAGGTCTTTTATTTTAAAAACTTAAATGCTGCACCATCTATTTTATTACTAGTGAAATAAAATTTTATTCGAAGTATTATTCCCTAGTTATTTAAGTAATAAAAGCAGTTCAACAGGCCAGCTGCTTTATTTCAGCATACAGTGAAAGTAAACAACTGTTTTCCTGGGTAATAAATTGGTCCTTATTTCTCATGCATTTCCAAGCAATACCAGATCCTTTCTTTCTCTAATAAACTGCCAAACGGAGAACCACATATTTTATTTTTGTCTTGTCTTCTTCATGGACATAATAGTAGTGTTTACCTTTCACTATTATTGATAATTCCAGAAAACATTCTCAGCAAAAATTTTCAAGTGCTTTCAAGGGTCATAGAAGTTCAAAGAATAAATCAGAGGCAGGCATTAGAGTAGCTAAGAAACAAAATGTTGCCCCATGGAGGAAGAAACTAGGTGGAAGTAGAGGTTAAGAATTCTATTCTTGAGGTTTTATAAAGTATAAAAATTATGCAACATTATTCTTCTTTAAGTAGCATCCAAATTATATCTTTCAACTGATATCATCTTAGTTTCTTCTGTTTAAATGGACTTTTCAAAGTACATTAGAGATATATAAGCCTCTCTGCATGTGTACTTGCTGAAATGTACTTATTTAACAACAACAAAAATATTTATGGAAACTTAGGTTTAGTAGTTACATATTCTTTCATCAAGCAGTCTTTTTTGATATTTGATCAGCACTCAACCAATAATTATCGCACACATATCATATGCCAGGCACTCTGGTATTTGAGAAATATAAGACACACAGGATCCCTGACCTCAGAGAATTTACAATCAAGTGAGGGAGGCTGAGGGAAATAAATAAGTAAATGAGTTCAAATTATGGTAAGTGGCATAAATGAAATAGATTGAGTGTTGAGTCAGAGACTAATGGGGCAAATCTGGCTAATTTAAGTAAGGAGCTCAAGGAGAACTCTCTGAGGAATGACATTTAAACGAAGACCTGAAAGGCTGAAAAGAGTGAGCACTGTAAAGAGCAGCAATCAGCTTGTTTGGGGAGCTTGCTTGATGAGCCTGGGACTTTGGTAGGGGAGTACGAAGCTGGAGTTGTCTCTTTTGGCCGTGATTCAATGGTTTAGATCTTATTCCCAGACACTGAAGAGCCACTGGAGAATTGCAAGTGGGGGAAGGAAATGTTCCAGTTTATATTTGAGGGATGTCACTTGGTGGCTGAGTGGGCAAGAGATTGCAGTGATACAAAAAAGCCCTAGAAGTCACTATCATGGCACTTATCAGTTCAGGAGCCGCTAGCCACATGTGGCTATGCGGATATAAACTAATGAAAATTAAGCATGATTTAACATTCAATTCCTCCAAGTCACACGTGGCTTCTGGCCACCATCTGGACGACACAGAGAACATTTCCATCAGTGCGGGACCTTCTCCCAGGCTGCTCTGCTCCAGAACATTGTCCGTATCTTCCTGGTTTCCACTCTTCAGCTTTTCTGCCTTTCTGCAGAATCTGCCAGCTGTGAGACCGCTCTCGGCTTCCTCACCCTCATTCCTCAGTTTCCTGACTCTCCCACTTCTATGACCACGTCTAAGCCTCTTTTCTCATCAGCATTTCCCTTTTCTCTTCCGTTCCAGACACAGCTTTCCCAGGAGCCTCTTGTGCAGCTTCATGGAGCTGTTAGGATGGCGACTTAAATTCAAGATGTCCACAAATGTAGTTTTTTTTCCCCATGACCATTAATTTACCCTGACCCCTCTATATTTATTAATGGCATGACCAGTCTCTTAGTCACCAGCTTGAAGTCATTTGCTCTCTTTTCCCACTCAGGCAGGTGTTAAGTAAGTTGCTTAATCATAAATAATGTACCTTCATCATGTCTCTCCCCTACTTTTATTCCCAATATTGCCTAATTCTTGCCTAGACTCTTGTTCTAATGTCCTTGAGAAAATTAATTCTGAATCAGCATTGGTAGATTAATCTTCTTAAATTAAAGTTTCAACCAAGGTCTTCAAAGATAGACTTTTCTGAAAGATACATACTGTTTTCCCAGGACTGCTATAAAAAATAGCATTGGATTTCCAATTTCACTGTTTCCTACTCTTTTTCATAACTTGTGTGCTGTTCCAGGAACCTAACCCCATGCATTTCACCCTCAGACTTAGCACATGCTGTCCCCTTTCCATCCACTAGACATTTTGCCTCCATTTATGATTGTAAAACTCTCCTTTATTTAAGACCCATCATAAATGATACTTGCTCTCTGAAGCCATGCTTTGAAATTCAAAACTTGGAGTTTTCTCTAATTGCCAGTGCATTTTTTCTTGAGTGTGCAATTTTTTCATCCTGCATTACAGAGGTTATTAATGTATTATATCTTATAATCTCTTAAAGCAAGAATAGCATATATATATTTATATCCCAGGCAGTACTTAACATATTTATTCAATTGAATTAAGTAGAATATACAAATATCCCCAAATTCATCACATATTTTATTGTTGCTGTAAAGAAACACCCTGCTTTGACTTAGTTGGGTATCAAAATAAGTCTAAGGTCCTTATAAAGATTTTTCAAGTATACTACAACAGGGTTCTTTTTAAAAAGTTGGGAAGTAGAAACTGGAGTCTTCAGTCACTTTGAAGTCACTCAGGCGGACTGTTATTACCTGTGAAAAGAGCATAAAATGTTCTGTTTTGCCAGGGCAAATGCATCTGCTAAGGATGAGTTGAACATCATGTGTGAAATTCTCAAGTGATTGTACTCACCTGCAAGTCAGCCTCTGCCAAGATTTCAATTCTCAAATTCTTTAGCCTGAGACGAATGCCTAAGAATGGAAAAGTCATGACTTGCCCTTGGAGTCTTACCACAGTTCTACTGATGGGCGGCACACACATGAAATATAGGTAGGCTGACATCTTGATTGACCAAGTGCCTTATTGTTTCCTTAGGACTTTATGAAAAGAAGGCATTTCAAAGAGAAAATTCCTTCATCATAAATCACAATTGGTACAGAAAATATCAATCAAGCATTAGTATTTGCATATAATTTTGGAGAAATCACTTGAAAAAGTTTGAAATTCATATTTACAAGATGGTCACATATAGAGTTTTACAATAGTGCTTATTACTATTTTTATCTATATCTAAATTTAATGCTATTTATATATAACTACATATCTAAATTATGTATGTGTATATAAAGGGATATGGATAACATACTCCATAGTTTTGGGTTAATCTGCACATGCTATTGAAAAGCTCCATGCTCACGGCCATTCTTTTAGATGTCAGGAAGAGTTATTTGATGTACGTCTAGAGCAATAAACAGCATATAGTCTAAAATATGGATATCAAATGCCAATGGTTCTGTTAAGTAGCACTTTATATACTCATAGTCCCAGCCTGATTAGCCATTAATAAAATCTAAGAATAAAATGTGGATATAACTTTTGGAAGAGTTATTGTTCTAAGATGTTACTTTGTTACATATGGAAATCAAGATGCTGGGCTGAAATCAAGTCTCAATTTAAATATTTGGGTAAGCAGATCATAATTCATTTAGTCATTACAGGTCTTTAGTCATACTACTAAAACATTTTTGTTAAAATTTATACACTAACAAATTATACTTAAGTCCCACTATCCTACCTATCTTAATTGATCCTGTCTTTGCCCTGACATCTATCTCTACCAGCCTTTCTACTAAATAAACACATTACATAAAAAATAAAAAACAAATCAGGGTGTCTGAAAGTAAATAGGTTAATGAACATAACTTTTATGTTTCCTACTTTCTATTTAGGCCAATTAGTGGATTTGATATTAACTATGAAACATAAATTCAATAAGAAAATGAGGAAGTAATATGTTTCCAAGTAATCTTTGAACTTGCTAAAAACCACACATACCTCGTCTCAGGGCCTCCCCATTTGCTGTGCCCTTAGCCTTAAATGTTCTGCACACCAAGTATCTGAGGAATTTTCCCAGGACCATGCTCAAATGTCATTTTTTCAAAGGGATCATCACTGATCATCCATATAATAATAAGAATCTCCATTTCTCTCTATCTCCTTTCTGGGCAGAGAAAGGTTACAGCATATAAGGGTCACTACGGTCCAAACGTGCCTGTTAGAAGATGGTCACATGGGAAGTTACATTAAGGAAGTATGGCCACCAAGGATCTAGACTGTACTTTCATTTTATGAAACATATTAGTTTGTGAGAGCAAGCAAATAATGCCAAAGAAGGTAAAGCCAGTCCACTATCCTCACAAGTCTCAACACCAGGATTTGACAGCAGTGCAGACACCGGTACCCTCACCTGCTAGCATAATAAGCAAATGAAAGACAGGCTAAGAAAAGACAGTATGTCTAGCTGATGTGTAAGCTATATATCTCATTGGAAAATGCTGTTATTAATTTACTGAATTATAGCTCAGTTAAGAATCCCAGAAACCATTCCCAAAAATTATAAAGCACAAACTTCTTCTTTCTAGGACTCCCTACTTCTCTTTGACTTCCATATACAAAGAATTACCCAATCTTTTTTTCCCCCCCTTTTCACCTGCTATTTCAAAAATACTCCTGCCTCCCCATTTTCATATCCATCACTCCAGCCCTTTATTGACCCAGGCCAGGATTCTGACTCTAGGCTTCCAAACCTGACAACCATTCCTTCTGCCCAATCCCTTTGTTAGAACTCTCACTAGATACTCTCTAGATACTTCTGATGTATCATTTTGAGCCCCTCTCCAAAGCCCACACTGCATCCTTGTGGCCTACGCAGTGAAGCACTAGTTCTGAAGGCTGGCATTCCATGTTCTTTGCAATTAAACTGCCTGACTTCTGATTATTTCCCCAAGTCTCCATCACCCCCAAGATATCTTATCATGTTCCCTTCTAGAATCTCCACTACTTCTAGTTTTGAGATCTCATATAGATTCTCCCAGTTTTTCAAGATCCCAGAAGAGCACCTTGACCACCCTGACAAGTCACGGCCTGCTCAACTGAGGAAGAATATGTGACTTCTTAGTATAGTTCCTCTATTATTGTCCTGAACTGTTATTTAAATCTTTTATTATTAATTAACTTTTCAAACATTCATGTCTTTTCTATCCAACTAGATTACAAACTCTCTAAGATTAGGCAGTGTTTTGTATCAGTAATCTTCAAGTTGGCAAGTAAGTACTCCTAGGAGGTACATGAAGCCTTTTAAGGAACATTTTCAGATGCTGAAATTCCATGTGTTCTCTCCTGAAATTATGTCGAGAACCCGGCGTTTTAAAAAAGGCAAATCTTTACAAAGCAAACAAAGGGAAAAAGCCAAATTTCTCGCCCATTCAAAATCTTATATTTGTGCGTTGCACACACCTCCCTTCTGTACCTACTTCTCTCTCTCAATTTCTGTCACTACCAGATTTTCATTATATTTGAGATAAAAGCCCTGAGCTGCTCTCAGTCTTCCAACTTGCTGCCCTGACTTTCCCATGTCATCCAGACCACACCCTGGCCCCCTGGGCCATTCACACCGCAGGCTTCTCTGTGACTTTTTGCCTGGATCACAGGGTTCCGATTCAATCTTCACCCGGCTACTGTTTTCTCACTCCTCAGCTCTAAACGGACAGAGAAACAGGTCCTGACTCTCACTCTAATTTAAGTTCACTCTAATTATTTTCTCCCCTGACACCCTCCATGACATATTTGCAGCTCTTATCTCAGTGCCTACTTGGCTGATTAGTTGTGTGGTCATGTGGGGTTTGCCCCTTCCTACACCCTGACTCTCAGAGAGCAGGACCCACATCAGTTTTGTCCCCTGCTCTGTCCCTGTGCCCAGCAAGGAGCCTGGCAGGAAGTAAGTGCTCAGAAAGGATCCGCTGAAAGAATACAGAAAAGTCTAAAATGACTCCAAAACTTACATCTATTTTAGACTTCCAGATGAACTTTGTAGGTGACAGAAACCAAAGCAATGATCTCGGTGTACAGCTAGAGGGGGAGCTTGGGTCCCACAGTCGGGAACAAAGCAGGGACTAAAACCAGACACTCTGCATTCCAGTCCAATTCTCTTTTAATTCTGCCTTTCTTACTCATAACATATCGTTAAACAAATATCCACTGACGGAACACCAATCTGGGCAGTATGCTCAATTTGTTTGAGTCACGCCTCTCTAATTCTATTTTTAATTAATTAAATGATGTATCTCAAGTTTTAAAGCTGTCTTGCCTTGGTATTGCCATCTGCATAATACAAGGGCTTTTCACAAAAGCATCTTACTGAGTGTATCAGAGGAACAGATTGTAAAATATCTAACTTCTTTTTCATGTTAGTACATTGAGAAGAGACTTGATCTTTCTTTTAATCACTTACCTAATAGAAAGATAAGAAAGATAAAAATTATGGTCAATTAAGTATTAAAGATAATGAAATAGTTAAGAAAATTAATTCCTCCTATGTGCCTTTCTACACGAGCAGTATCATAAACTGCCCTAGAAAGACAGAGTTCTGCCATCGTGGCCACTTCTGACTGCACAGAACACTTGCTCATATTGGACTTAAAAAACCAGTCACAGAAGAGGCAGCTCTTGGGATCGTGTGCTTACCAAACTGGTGTTCCAGGGAGGTAAACATTAGGGGCCTCTCTGGTGTCCCATTATTTCAAAGAGCCCTTTTAGGTGTTGCATAAACTTGTTTATAGTAAAAGCAGGGAAGAGGAGGAAATCTACATTATCACGAAGAATACCTGACATAATTTGTATCAACTTATCATAGTTCCAATTTTTTTAATATGTGACAGGAGAAAGGAACGTGGAGGCCACTAAAAAGAAAGAGGATGATCCATCCACAGAGTAAACTTCAATTTAGAGATACAATTATTAAGGATACTGGCACAGACTAGAATAAGGTGACACAATGTGAAGGAAGCATAGCATTCTTTTAAGACCTTTGAAATGATATATATTTTTAAAAATCACACCAACCATTATCATTTCATTGTATATTTAATACAATAAAATGGAAATCTGTAGCTCTTCAGATAGAAGAAGAGCTACATTTATATAGAAAATTTCCAACAGGAAATGAGAACTTCAGTATCCTGTGGCTTAAATGTTATACATAAAAGTATAATAACTATTATTTGCATGCAAACTACATACATTACAAATATTGAATCATGCTTCAAAAGATCTTTTGAAATACCTCAGGACTCTACAATCTAAGTATATTTTTTTCCTTGTGGTAATAGAGCAATTACTGATAATATCCATAATTTTCTGTAGAAATAAGATCCATATTATGTCCCAGGTTTAGAAAAGCATTAGCAGAATATTTATGAAATGAATAGGAACATAACATTTCTAAGTCAAAGTCAAATAACCTTTAAGAGAATATTAAAGATTGCTAATAGAGCTAGTTTATCAACACCCAGGAGGAAACAATAGTGAGCAAAAAAGGATTCATGAATTTCATGCAAACAATTAGAAATGGATTATTATAATCACAGACCTATGCACACGAAACCTAGCTGTAACTTGCCTAATAAAATAAAAACTATAATTACAATAATACTTAAATATACATCAAATAGTTTGTTGACTCCAGTATGGAACAGAAGAATATGATAATTTTTAGTATATTAAACTGAAACACAGCATAAAGAAAGCCACGTTTTATTCATTTATCAAAAAAGCTAATTAAAAACTAGCTATTAAAAGAGAGAGCTATCTTCCAAAACACTCATCAGAATGAACTCTCATCGCTGAGGACTACATGGTCTCTGATCTGAGAGGCTGATACCCATAACATTTTGTTCACGAATGACTCTCTTTGGCCGCTGTAATGTTGCCTTAATAGAATTTGTGTCATGACTCATCCCAAATGCCTGTTTACACGGAATGGAAAGCTACATGGAGAGCTGAATGTGTCTTGGCCATCTTTATGTTGCAAAGAATAGTGCACTGCACATCAGTGCTCACCAGGAGATATATACCGAACTGAACAGGGGTCACTCATTCAACATACACTAACTGAGCACCTACTATGTGCCCACAGTGTGCTAAGCACGGAATACAGCAATATACCATCTTTGTCCTCATGAAGCTAAATGCTTGACAGCAGCAATAAAGCAACTGCAATCATATGTACCAGGTGCTCTGATACATGAGAAGAGGGTGCGATGGGATGTGGGGGTGCACCATCACACAGTCAGGTACCATCACGCATCACCACACCCTCACTTCCATTCTGAGGGAAAACATGACGGCAAAGTGAGCCCTGGTGAATGAGAAAGGCCTGTGCAGGTAGAAGAGGGGTGCTTAATGAAAATGGCACCATGCTGTATTAATGGAACTCCAAGAAATGAAAAGTAACAGGATATGAAGAGGAGAGGAAAAGATCACAGATGAGGCTGGAGAGGTGGTCTTGTGAAATTGTAAGGACTTGTGGCACACACTGACATGTCTGCCCTAACAACAAGGGTCAGGAGGTATTGAAGAATGAGAAGTAGAGGAGGGACATGATAAATAAATGGGTTTTGAGAGAGATTACCCTGCAACACAGAGAAAAGAGGGCACAGAGGCAAGATTCATGTTTTATCAGTGATAAAATTGAAGAATGGACACTAAATATGTAAAATATCCCAAAGGTCCTTTTTAGTATTCCTTTTAATTAAGTTTAGAAAGAATGGGGGTTTAAAGACTGGTAGTTTAAAGGGGTGCTTTGGAGGGTGGGACAGCAAAAGGGATAATTTAATATAACAGAGCTTTGCCTGTGTAAGAATTGTTACACTTACGGAAGCATTTAAACTTAACATGTCCTTTGTTAAGATAACAGTATGCAATTGTTTAGGGAACAGGACACCATTCCTGTGGGACAGATGATACAGGCCACCTTGGACACGACAACTTAATGCCGTGGCTCGATTTAGCTGCAGGGTTATCAGATGGGTTTGCCTGTACTTATGATTTGATATCTCATGACGGTGGCCTACCAGCCAAGACCCACAACCCTTCCCCTAAACCCCAGGCAACGGCTGTGCTGATCTGGAAGTCAAAGGTCAGGAGCATTGGCATAATAAACCATCGGATAATATAACAGTTTCTCCTGGTTTAGAAGTCTCTCTGCTTTAGACAATTTCAAGCCACCTGATCATACTAGTTAGTATTATAAAGGGGTCATAACAAACACAATTCCATTTTATTGAAACTGGTCGGCTTCTCGCACTTTGTTAGGCTGCCGTGTAGACATGCTCTGACTACAACCGATCTGAGTCAAAGAGGCAGTGAGAAGAGTGAAAAGCCTTAGTAGCTACTCCGGCTCATTTCTCCCAAAGGTTATGGAACATAAAGATCAACTGAAGCCCAGGAATTACTTGGACAGTGCATGAGTTAAAATCTGTGGTGAGGCCTGATCACAGTTTGAACTCAGAAAAGATGCGCATTGAAATGTTGATTACTTCTCTCATGCAGCTGGTATTTTTGGTATCTGTACCCAAAAAATACTTCAGAAAACCAAAAGTTTTTAAGTTAAGGCTCTTCTAAAATTTGGAAATAGCAGATTCATGGGAACAGAAATAGTGTGATTACAAGGAAACCAGGAACTGAAGGGCAAAGTGGCTGGCAAAGTGGGCGACCCACCCAGGGGCGTGCACATGTGCATCCATCCTCTCCCCACTCCCCTCCCCACTGCCTCTCCCTTTCTCTTTCCCTTCCTCCCCACTCTCCCACCTCAATGTCACCCTTGAATCTTGGCTTTATTCTAAACAGGTCATTTACAAGAAGAAAACCAGTGGGCTTAATTTAGATGTGTCTAAAAAAAGTCCTGATAGGCTTATGTTTTAAAGACTATACTGAATCCTCTGTTCTTAAATAGTTTCTCTGTCACTAAAACTCTTAGGAGGAAAGTCTAATAGTTTTAATAATCCTTATTGCAAAAATGTTATTTAGATCTTGACCGTTAAGTAAAAAAGCTCGATGTGTGAGTTTCTATGCTGAAATTACATCTCATTTAATCTTTATAAAAGCCAGTGTATTATTGTATCTCCACCTTGCTGAATAGGAAACTGAATTTTATACCAAACATCGTATCACTACAGCAATTACAATTAAAGTAGATCCAGAGCAAATTTGAATAGTCTACCTTAGATCATGCTAATAGAGAGGGACTTGCCTAAGCCATCATTGCCTTTATAATTATATTTGCATAGAATTCTTATATGATGCATCTTTTAAAAGAATAATCTGACCTATGCCTTTTATTATGCTAATATATGGAGAGCTGACAATTGTTAAAAGTTTTATCATAAGTCTACTTTAAAGATGGTGAAAAAATGATTTTAGAATTTTGAGTGATACTAGTCTTATAAGCAAAAATATGCAATGTATTCTAATTAAGTTTGAAGTCAGTTAATTGGCTTGCTTCTGTAACTGATATTAGTCATCACTGATTTATGTGCTGGCTATGTGATCATGTGAGATTGAAGAATAGTTCATCCACCCATCTCATTTTTATTTCTGTCCCTCTCTTCTCAGGTACTCCTCTCTGGTTCTCTCTCAATATATCTTTTATGGTAGAAAACGGTCCATTATTTAATTTTTAAGGTACTATGGTAGTTATCTACTTTGTTTCTCTGCCATGCACACACACACACACACACACACACACACACACTTATTCTTCTAGAAAAGATTCTCATATTTCCTTTGGAGAACCATGTTTATTCCTGATTTAGTCCATGTTGTTTGGATGGGCTAATGCTAACTCTCCTCTTGAGGGGCCCAGTCAGTCAGAGCTGCTGTCTCCTGATGGTCGTCTCAGAATGTAACTCAGGTTGAGGCAATGAAAGCCCCCTCGGGAACTACCACTGAGGTCATCAGAAAGATACACGCCTACACTTTCTCTGCTGGTCTGGAATATGGAGACCTTCTTTGCCAACATTTGGGAGAGATTTACTGAGAATGAGACCAACCGAAAAGAAGGCAAAGAGACATGGAGAGTCAGATTTCTGACATTATTACTGTTTGAGTACCTGGATCCAGTAATTCAAGTCCCTGGAAATTTCAGTTAATTGAGTAAATAAATCTTTTCTCTTGCTCAAGCCAGTTTGAGTAACTCATGCAAATGAAAGAATCCTGACAAAAGTTGACATAATCAGGGAGCACATACACTTCTGTATCCTACATTTATCTAGACTGCACACATCTCACAACATAAGTTAATATATTATCCATTCTCCCATATTTGGATGTTTAGGTACCTTCCAAATTTTCATTAACATAAATAGCACAGGAATGGACACCTAAAATATGAAGTATTTTATATAGTTTGAATTATGTCTATAAATTTTAGATGATTACTTGGTAAGGAGAATTTTTTCTTATAACTGTACCAAAAATCGATGGATGTCATTACAAACACCTCAGGCTTAGCAAAATTATTTGTTTTTTTAGACAGACAAAATAAACATATTTATTATTAAATCTTCTGGACCAGCTACATATAAACTTGGCTTTAGTTAAGTTACTTAAATTTTTATGACTTTCTTGTAATAATGAAATAAGCACTTAATAAAATCTCTGAACTTAAATCAGGATACAAAATACTGGGACATATTCCAATAAGGCACAAGATCAAAGGAAAAAGAACTATTATATAAAAAGCTGCTCTAAAAGATTTTCTTGACTATATTAAAATATAAGTGGAGGAAAAGAAAAAGAAATTTTGAGTTTTAATATAATGCAAATTTATATAGCAACAAGAATTCTAGTCAGTGTGGAAAAGCTGACATGATCTTCTGTGAAAACTCAATACTTAAATTCAACTAAATACCATAGATTTCTAGTCACTACTCTATCTCTTGGTGAAGTTAGTCCTTCATTAGGTACTTAAACAGTGAAATAAAATTACTTCATTCCAAGTTTTGAGAGAGAAAACAAGATTGGAGTGTTTCATCGGTTAACTGAGCTGTCCATTAGGCAATAAAATGTATGTTTTGTAATGATTATTCTAGTTAGTGACTAAGCTGGACTATTAACCAGAATCTTTGAATATAATTAGTGTAAATTGTACTTTCCCTTTTCATCTCTTACTATATCATCTATTTAAAATCCTTCAAAACCAATGAATTGCAAGAAGAAAGGTGTCTTTCTACTTTCAATACTCCAGAAGGCATTTTCAGATATGTCTTAAACAAAGATTCGATAAGATTGAGGATATTCTTCGGGCAACGACCTCTTAGGAATATCCATTTGGAAGACCCCTTGCCTTCAATGAAAGCATGAGGAGCTGTGAATGAACATCAGTAAAAGAGGATGGGTTTTTATGCGAATAAAATAGTCTTATGTAGATAGAAAGTACTTTCTCACTTCAAAATTATGAGATTACACTATGGCTTGATAAAGTATTGTCTTAAATCTAAATAAAAGGCATGATAAATCCTAGTGTGCGTCTTTTGAATATGTATTATTTTTCATCATATTTTTCTAAATGGTGGCAACTTTCTTTATATAACTGTTCTCAAATGCTGCCACCTAAAGGCTAAAGTTGGATATAACCTAATAATGCCTAAGAACAAAAAGGTACAGTACCTGAAACTTAGAAAAATCCAATTATCTCATTCTACTCAAATACTAATTTACATATACATCTATCTGTCTGAATGCTGATGAAGAAAAATATAAAGGTAAACTGTTAAATGATGAGTATTTTATTAATGACCTTAGCAAAAGAAAGTAAAAAATCAAAAGTGACTTAAGTGTTCATCAAAATACTACTACTATTAAAAATTAAAAGGTTTTTCTATATAGGTCAGTCTACAAATTAAAAGGTCTGAAGTATTTGCTGATTAAACATTTAAGATTAAGCTATCGCCACAGGAGACCTATTTTTGTCAATATATCTGGGTTGGGTACAAACTAGCATTTCTAATTTTGAGAAAAGGTCAGTAAAAGCCATTCATGCAAACTAGTTAAAACCATCAATAAAAAGCAAGCTTGGCCATACGCAAAAATATTGAACACACTCAGGCTACAAATATTTGCAGAAGGCAAATGTCCAGGTTGAACTCAGATGATTAAGGTACAAAGTACATTCAGAGAAGGACAATATGTAAATGTTAACTGTTTACCTACTTAATGTTTTTGTAATAGTGCTTTTAATAACCCATAAGAAGAATGTGCAACACTACCATACTCTTGAGATTACCCAATGTTATATGTTGATTATTTCTCAATAAAGCTGGAAAAAATTGAATTATATAAACTTACAATTAAATTATATTAACACAAAAGTGAAAAAAGTACAAAATAAGCATTTTTTCAGTGTCTACTCATCTCTGCCTATCATTTTAAGTGCAATTCTTTTCTAAATTTTTTCTAAATTCATTATTTCTGAATACAATATCTAGAAAATACAAGTATTTTGGCCAACTAAAATGGATTATACAAAGACATTGGAGCTAATGTCTTGTAAGAAAAGTTAATTATCCATCAACATCATCTAAATCCCTTTACTACAGTTATATGTTTATAAAACCTTCTAGTAAGAATTTCAAGTCCCAGGCACTTCCTGTGAAGTACATAGTATCATCTTTCAGAAATCAATAAAATATTGTTTTAATTTTTATATCCTTTTGAGTTTAGTTAAGATGGGTCTCTTTATCAAAGTCTGATCCTCTCTTGGTAGGCTGACACAGTTCAACTTCAGAAGTCACAAAGAAGGCTGTGTAGAGCCCAACGAGACACAGTTCATGTAAGAGTCCTTCACAAACAACAGGTCATCTTTCTGTATTTATTTATCTTGTGCGTATGCATAGTAACCACTAGGTAGGAAACTCTTTGAAGGCAGAGACTGTCTGTCTGGTTCACACAACCCCTAAACTCAATGTCTGGTATACTCAGTATATTTAAGGATTGGATGAACAAATAAATTGTTTATATTTACAAATAAAGGTCATACAGTTGTTTATTGAGTTAGTATGAATGATAATAAGTTTCAAATATAAAATTTCTAAAATTTGTATCCAAAGTGACTTCCATTAAGCTTTAGCATTGTATAGAAAACATTAATGAATTAATTTCAACATACAGCATATGGGCAATAACAGCACTTGTAATTTTATTGGGCAAATTGGGACACATTAAGAAATGTGCTTCTTATTTTTCCCAATTAAATCTTTACAAAAAGATTTAACTGTTTTTCTAATAAAAATATTCTTGGAAAAAATTTTCACTTTGTAACTCCAAAATCATTTATTTAAAATGAGGTAATTTTTATTTATTTATCCATCCATTCATTCATTTATTATTTATTTATTCTTTTGGTGTCATTTAATCTACAATTACATGAGGAACATTATGTTTACTAGACTCCCCACAACACCAAGTCCCCCCCACACACCCCATTACAGTCACTGTCCATCAGTGTAGTGAGATGCTGTAAAATCACTACTTGTCTTCTCTGTGTTGCACAGCCCTCCCCGTGCCCTCCCCACATTATACATGCTAATCATAAGGTCCCCTTTCTTCTTCCCCCCCTTCTGTTTTTATTTTTAATGTGATTAAAATAGCATCAACACGGAACACAGAAAGAGTGGACACAAATCCCACATTTCTGTATCCTTTAGCAAGACACTCAGTTTCCTTAATCCTTAAAATGGCAACAGTAACACTGTACCCTCATAGGAATGTTAGCTCAGCCCAGTGATTGAAAAAGAAATGTCAATAAATGAGACACAGAGGTCAAAAAGAAAAAAAGCATTTCATAATTGAATAAGATATATTTTATCATCTTAAGTGGACATACACATTTGTTGCTAGATGTAATCTTAGGATCATGTCATTGGCTTTGGGAAATCACTTGTATAATATACAGCGGCTCACTTTCAAGCACCCCATCTAATCTAAGCAAATGTATCCTCTGATTTAGGCAAATACTGATAAGAAAGAGAGCTAACACCAAATGTGCTTTCCATAGTTTTGCTTTGCAGAAAAAAAGAAGGAATGAAATAAAACACTTCATTTCTACCCACACTGATACCTAAAGTGGGATGTCATCCGTGCTCGGAAGGAACAGGATGCACCTGTTACAAGCATCGGGCGCATTTATCCCACAGGTTTTCACTTGCAAAATAGCATTGTGGGACCAAGCCTGCTTTTAGCTTATACTTTGGCTTCACGTAGAATCATGTTCGCTTATGACTTTAAACTGGGATTTCTGAAGAATCATCACAAAATTATGTTGACACATTCATAGATAGACTGATTGGTTGAACAACTTAGCTGCAAATTCCTTGAAAGTCACTACAGTTATTAATATGCAGTCATCAATGTTAATAAATAGTGGCTTTACTTAAAATTCATATATGAAACTTTGCTATGATCTGGTTCTATATATTCGAGTTACTGAAATATTATATTTGCCTTCTCAATCTTCCTAAAATCATATTATTTTTAAGGTCATAATAGCCTTTTCAAGTTTGCCCACATATGAAGTTTACTGCGTTAATATAAAGCTCACACAGGAAACAAAGAAAAATTTTATTATTAACTGTTTAAGAGGTCAGAGTGTTACCCAGACTAAATGCTCAGGGAGGGAATTTTTACAAGTATGTTTAAGAGTCTACAGTTCATGATTTATAATCTATAATTCATAGCTTTGAAGACTTTATAGCCATGAGGGTCAAGCCTAGAAACTTGAGGTGTTAGCTGAAAAAATAATAATAAATCACGAGGGCATGACATATTATTTCTCAGAAGGTTATGTTTTAAGAAAACAGTTACAGTAATAATATGTATGTGAAATCACACATTCTTATGCATGGCAAAGTCACATTTATAAATGGTAGCATTTCGTATAGGGAATATTATCCTATAATACATGAAAACCTTAACACTATCAACAGTGTCATGTGCCATAAGAAATATACATAGCTAGCATTCCTGAGAGTAAAATTTCAGTCAATAGAGACTGTAATGTGCAGAATATTTGCCTTCAGAGATCTTCAGTATTGAATCATTATAATTATTCTATTTAACAACCAATATAAATTTATAGTTTTCATTTAATATTTAGGATTTTCTGAGTTAAAAGAACTAATTTGGAATGAAGAGAGAATATTATATGCTCAATTAAAAAAATAAAAATGTCCTTCGAAACATACTGAATTACCTTGAGAGAAATGTAATACAAGCATTTTGAATATTTAATACAAAGTCCTATTATAATGAATTTACCACAATTTTACTTTCCTTCTCATTCCCCTCCCTAAAAGTGAGTATTTTATTAATATTGCTTCTTTGGTAAAGAACCTTAGATTTTGTAACAGCACCTTATCCTTTCCACTGTGGGAATCCACAGTCAATATTTAAGGCTGAATCATGTATTATTACCTCAATGTTATTGAAAATAATAATTGAAGGTGTTTTGTCACCAAATTTCCCCCAGGGCAAGAATCCTTACTCACCGTTTCTCAACGCTCCTTATTTAGCCCCTGTTGCTAGTACAGTGACTGCTATCTTACCGCTGACACACACAGCAATCACCTCTAAATGTTGTTACACTAAATGTTGCCCCAGCTCTTTCTTCTCTAAGAATTAATGACATTACATCCAGGGGATTTTCACTAGCTTTCAGAGAAAAAAATATATATAAAATATGGCCATAATACAAACTATAGTCTTACAGAAAGTAGCCAAACCTAAAACTAGAGTATGTTTGCCTGCTGTTTATAGAAATGATCTCTATCCAACTTCTTTGCTGAGACTGGTTCAGTTATACAAAGCTAATGTGCTTAGCATATTACATATCAATATCATGTATTTTAAGGCATCTTGAAGGATTTGTTGCAATGTTAGCAATTGCGAACTCTTAATTTATAAATGGCTATCTCAGTTCTTTTGATTTTCGGCAATGCTGTTTTCCAGAAGTCAGTTAAGGACATAGAGGAACACATGATTTTGGGTTTGTGGACATGAAGGATCAGTCCATAGCCACTAGGTAAGTACATGAGTCCAAATACCCAAATATTTAGTACATTTCTCTCTTAACCCCTTTTTGGGGAAATATATTTGCACAGGTTTTTGAAAGTTTTGCTACACCAGTTCATGTTCACAAAAATCTACGTTATTACCTGTTTTTACTAAATGAAAGAAATTTGAAGAGGATTTTTCTTTTTATGGAAAAAGGTGAAAAGTGAAAATAGTGTTCAGGGTCTGTTCGGCACCAAACTGGTAGGGCGGCAGCGTGCACCCCGAACTGCCGAGGCCCTGCCAGGCTCTTCCCGGGGACCACGCTCAGCCTGCCGGCATCAAGCCCCAGCAATACGTAACGGTGGAACAAGAAATGTTTTCCCTTTAAATGAAGGACTTTTAAGTCCTTTTTGTCAGAGAATAGACTAGTGCATGTGAATAATTTTATTAATCCTTTATGATTTACTTAAAAACACAAGAGTTTTTAGAGAAACAGAGCCTCCAGATTGATGTTCAGGGAGTCAGGTCACCCCAAATACACAATATAGGAAAAACACATTTGGAAACTGGTATTTTTAAACTGTCACAAACAATCTTTTCAAGATGAAAAACACTTATGCCATAAAATGCTTGTTCAAAATCACATGAGGTTATTCTTTATTCAGTGTGAGATTGATTATATGAACAATCAGAAAAAAACACCTTTTTTTCCTCAATGCAATCAATGCAATTCTAAAAGAGATCATTTAAATTCATCTAAACACGTTATAGACTATTTTGAAAGAGGATTGAAAGTCCCCTCTCTCTCCTCAGTGAGTGATCTGTTTCTAGCTTCTCAAAATGTTAATATTAATTAAGCACTTTTAAAATAAAAATGGAAATAAATGAAATTCTTCCTCTTCTTTGCAATGACAACTAAAGGTAAAAATCATAAATGGCTCAATGAATTAGCACACAATTCTTCTTAATCACTTTGTCTCTGATCTTTTTCTATGTTGAGACTGGTTTTTCCACCAAATTTAATACTGCTCTCATATTCAAGATCACATTGTCCAAGAAGAGTGAAAGCTCACAGACGCTAAGGCTGCATACACTTCTCCTCGAATATGCAGAGCTGGGACAGGGTTGACCAAGAGGGAGAATTAACTGAACAGGACTGTACTGTATCTGGTTTTAGTACCTGGCCACACATTGGCTGCTCCTTGGAGCAGGTTGCTTGGGGCCTTGACTTTTTTTGTGGTTTAATAACATCAAACACTTCCATAGAACATAAAGTTTTCTAGGCCCTATTCTAAGCACACCACACATATTTACTGATCTAGCCTCACAAACCCAGCGAGGCAGGTACTAGTTTTTGAGGTGAGAAAACTAAGGCCCAGAAATGTTCAATAACTTGCTCAAAGTCCCCAAGCTGATAAGCTTCTGAGCTGGGATTTGAACCACACAGACTAACTTCAGGTACAATGCTCTTAATCATTACACTTTATTGTTATAAAGCTCAGGGGATCGATGAGACTTCAATGTTTTTACCAGCAAAAGACAGGCTAGATCAGGGGTTAAAAATTCAAAAATGTGTTTGGAAGTTATAAAAAGGGGAGAATACTGTTGGCAAGACAATAGGGGTGATGAGAACTGTGGGAATCTGGAGGAAACATGCCTTTCCTAAAGGGACCAGTTCTTAACTCAGCTTTGACTGAGGGCTAGACAAGCCCAGTGTATTTTCAGACAACCTGAGACTCAAGGTTTCTGTGTGAAATTTCCAAATGTTTAAAATACTGCATTGGTTAAGCACCACTGTATTCCTATGAGCCACAGTTGTTTTCTCCTTGGCCAGATGTATTTTCAGGTTTCTTCCAGGGACAAAGCCCCCCCCATCATCTGCAATACCCCGTGGCAGTATGTTTAATATCCACTGCTCATGGCAAGCTTAAGGGAATGACGGCACTGGTTCCCACATGGAACACACAACGACAATCACATGGCCAATTATATTAAGGAAGATGAGTTTGCCTTTCACAGCACAAGAGTTTTGCCTTTTTATTGAAAGCTATGTGTGTATGTGTCACTTACATAAAGTTGGATTTTAAAATAACTCTTCATGATTTTCCATATATAAGAGTTATTTCAGAACTCTAAATAAATGGAAAACAGTTTTTTAAAACTTTTATTTATCTTGGGAATATTACTTTTGCTTTTACATTGTGTTTATGCACTGAATGATTTGATTTGACTATACAAATATTGTTTACTAGATTTTACTGTCAGCATTCATTCTTCGCATCATAAATGCACAAATTGATTTTTGGTTATCTTGCATGCTTTCTCTCCCAGCTTTTCCAATCAAGATAATTTAAGCCTTTATAGACATAATTAGTACTCTAAATTTGAACCATGCATTGGGCATGCTCAAAACAGCTAAAGATATTCCTTGAATTTCCTACTGCAGAAAATCTTTCTAAATAATTGCAACTATGGTTTTAGTCCTAGTTAAAATAATAAATATATAAAGAAAAGTGTGTACCAACTATAGACTATTTTCATTTCTGAAGGGATTATGAATTTTGGGGTCTTTGTTTTTCATTTCTTATATTTAGCCAGTAAAAATTAAGTGGAATTAGTAGTTGCAATGATAAATGCAGAATAACTGAAATGCAAACATCTTGTAATTAGTTTCTCTCTGATATACTTTAGCTTTCAGTTGACTGCTGAGAAGGGTAAAATCTTTGAGGTTAAACTCATTAGTTTCATTGAGATCTTCTGTAAAGGATTCATTTTGCTAGGAGAGGGCATATTACCAAATCAAAGCATAAGATTTTAGAACTGGATGGTATGCTGAGATGAAGTTAAAACACACACACACACACACACACACACACACACACACACACACACACACGCACCACTATTTGTAAATCTTGTCTCCAGAGTTATATTCAGTATATAAAACACTTCTCAGTTACTACCCTTCCAGGGGTTTGTATTATTGTATTACAAGGCTGCATGTCATCACACATCTGGCATATGCCTACACAGAAATATTGCACAAATGTATATATCATAATATTTATTCAAAACATCTCAGAGAAAGATAATAATAGTTATCAAGGTTATGACAATTCCCTAAACTAGATTTTCCAAAATAAAACCTAAAAATAGCAGCATTTTATACTCCGTTAAAAATAGGCATTCTGGGAGCAAGAGAGAATAAATATGTTTATTTTCAATGCGCGTTGTGAAACTACTGTGTAATTGCTTCAGCCAACTTTGTGTTTTGATTTAAAAATTGTATTATTCTGTATAAAATGATACATCATGTCCACTAGGTACGTCCTCCGAAAGGTAACTTGAATGGGTAAGTCGAATAGGAATACTACCGAACTCGGACACAAAGAATCATTAAGCAACCCACCTTCTGAAGAGGGGTGCCTGTAGTCGGGGCCAGATCTCTCTCCACTCGCTCTCTAAGAATCAAGAACTCACAGAGCCCCTCCTAGCTCTGTGCAGTGAATAGATGGCAGAAGAGCAAAGGTAGTGGAAGTCAGTCTGTCCTGTGGAAACTTTCAGGTTACTGGTAAGAGGCAATTCCCTCTCCTCACCATGGGGAAAGGGGGAGGAAGACAGCCGTGCTGTCCAATGGCCGGATCTCTGCTTAGGGATAGATTTACCCGCTTGACTCACGCCTCTCTGAACAAAAGACAGTTGGAGAAAGACAGCAGGCAGGGTGGATGGAGGGGTAGGACCCGACCACGTACACGCCCACTAGTAGGTATGCGATGATGTGTGAGTGTCCATGTGCCCAGGGACACGGAGGAAGGCAGAGGACTTGAGCAAGGGGGCTGCCGCCAGGTGAAGAGAACCCTGCTCTTAGAGGGCACGCGTGTCCCACCAGTGGTGAGGATTAACCGGCTCAGGGGCGTGTTCCAGAATGGCCTACGCACTCAGGGACTGAGCAGCAGCCCTGCGCCCAACACACAGCCAAGCACACATACATGTATCTCACAAGAGAACCAGTTTTTCGTCCTGTTGTCCCGAGACAGGCGAGCCCTGAGGACTGAGATGAGGTGGGACAGGCAGATTCCCCCTCTTCCCTTCAGTCGCCACTTCAGGTCCCTCAGCCATGGCCAGGTTTGTGCTTGGGAACGAAGAGCAATGAAATTTTAATTAAGTTTGAATAAATTTTTTTACCTGACTTGGGGTTTTCATAACCAAACTCACAGCAAAACTGAGTAAAACATCCAAAATGTGGTTTGGGGATAGGAAAGGGTCTGAGGACAACTGAAAGATTAAAGAAAAAACCTCATATTTAAACCTCCCACTGACTTAAACTCCTCAATAAAGTGAGGTTACATGAAGACGCAGGTAAGTGTTGGTCGGCTTATTTCATTTTTTTGGATGTACATTTGGAAAAAATTTAGCTGCAACCAGAGGTACAAATAACCTTGGAGAGCAAGCTTTAGCCTCCAGAACAGGAGGCCGGCAAGTCCATTATCCTTCAAGTCCTTCAGGAGGCAGAAACCATGAGAACTGAGGGTTCGTTCAGTTTTTCAGCTGAAGCCAGAACCCAAGGGGACTGAGGGAAACCATCCTCCTCTAGTCGACGCCTCCTTCAGGCACTACTTGCTTTATTCATCATCACAGATTAATAACCTCAAGACAGCCACCTTCAGAAAGCTACTGTTTCAGACCTCAGGGCCTGAACAGGTGGGATGCAAATAAAATGCACAAAGTTTGAACTGCGCTCAAAGGCTCCCAAAACAAATGAACTGGCCAATACCCGAAGCAGGGAAGATGCTGTCTGCACACAATTAACGATTCACTTAGACTAATTAGGATTAATGAGCAGAAACCACATAGATGCCAAATAACAGGGGCTTAAACACAAGAGAAGCAGTTTGTTTTGCTCTCACTTCAGTGGCTTCACTGTATCCTCTCCTAGTCCACAGGAAGTTCTAAGTCCTGAGCTGCATGATGGAGAGAAGCAGAAAAGGCACACCGTCTGCTTTCAGGCTGTGTCCTGAAGATGCGCACTTTCTCCCCATCTCACTGCCCAGAATGAAGTCCCATGGCTGCTCCTTCCTGGCCACCATGGCCCCAGCTCAAAGTGAATGTTCTATTATTGCAGAAGGACAGAAGACATAGGGGGGTGACTAGCAACTAGCAGATGCTAACACTTCACTTTTATGGCAAACCTGACTGTACACAGATGTCGTCGTACCTAGAAGGAAAGGAATAAACATATACTGGTCAGTGAAACTCAGTATTATAGGCCCATCCGCTAAGTCTGGTGTACTTTATTCACACAAGAGCCCTTCCTTCGTATCTGTACATATCTTCATATTGGTATTAGCTTTTGCCCTGATCAAATTATTTTGATTATATGGTAGAAAGCACACAGTTAAAAAGAAGCAACCAATTATAAGAAGAGAGAAGAGATGATAAAGGAAGATACCCTGAATTATGAGGAGCTTTGATAACTTGAGAGGTAATCTAATTAAGGAAAAGACAGTTCAAACAGCACAAAGATCTGGAAACATTTAGTACGAGGCATATTCTTTCATTCATTATTTCATCCTACAAGTATCACTCGAATAATTGAAGTTTGTTAATGGGCTTTTAAAAAGGCTGGGCTCTTTAAAGGACAGGGCTAGAGGTAATGCTGTTATGGAGTAGCCACCTTAAGCTGATTTCTGTGCTTTCATGCAATAAACATCAGGAATGTGAAAAACCGGCTCTCCAGACAAATCCATTGTCTAGATAAGACGGGTAGTTGGGAGTGGAATTATAAGATGCTCTGTGTATATAAAGTGTTTTCGTCAATAAACAACCTTTATGTATCTGGACATACAGATTTTTTTAATGCGTGAGATTGTAATTGCATTGTATTTAAAGAGGATGGTGGATTTTCTTAAATATCAGTACCTATGACTCATAATCAGTTTCATAGGCATATTCATTTTACCTTGAAATAACAATTTGTCTTAATTGCTAAAGTATTCCAAATTAATTCAAACTTGTTGCAGTCAATATGCAATGAGAAATACTACAGACTGTATTACTTTATAAAGCAACTTTAATAACAACTTTTAATACTTGGAATGAGAATTATTAATACATATTTTTCTTAAATGAATACATCTGACCATTTCTTTCATCTTGACTGGTAAAACTGGATTTATGACCAATTAAAATATCTCTGGAGGTAGAGACAAGATGGCAGCGTGAGTAGAGCAGCAGCAACCTCCTCCCAAAACCACATATATCTATGAAAATATAACAAAGACAACTCTTCCTAGAATAAAGACCAGAGGACACAGGACAACATCCAGACCACATCCGCACCTGCGAGAACCCAGCGCCTCGTGAAGGGGGTAAGATACAAGCCCCCGCCCGGTGGGAGCCGAGCGCCCCTCCCCCCAGCTCCCGGCGGGAGGAGAGGAATCAGAGCAGGAGGGAGACGGAGCCCAGGACTGCCGAGCACCCAGCCCCAGCCATCCGGGCCAGAGTGCAGACACAGTACATGCCCAGGGGGCCCTGGATGCTAGGGAAACAGGGCAGCAAGAACAGTGAGCGGGCACCGGAGGACGGGCGACGGAGGACATAAGTAAGGAAAGCGGCCATTTTTTTTTTTTTTCTGTTTTGTTTTGGCGAGCGCTTTTTAGAAGTCTTAAAGGGATAGGGACCCCAATACTAGGGACACAGGGCAGCAAGACTGGTGAGCAGATGCCTGAAGCTGGCGCCGGAGAATAAATAAAAACGAGCGGATATTTGTATTTATTTATTTATTTATCTTTTAATTTTTTTTTTTTTTTTTTTGTGGTCGTTGTTTTGTTTTGGTGGGTGCTTTTTGGAAGTCTTAAAGGGGCAGGGCGGGACACTTAATCCAGAGGTAGGGAATCCGGGATCTCTGGGCACCCTAACCCCTGGGCTGCAGGGAGCAGGGAGGCCCCTTACGGAGATAAATAGCCTCCCAGCAGCTCCTGCTCCAACGCGACTCCACCATTTTGGAGTAGCTGCCCGAGCCAGGCCACGCCCACAGCAACAGCGGAGATTAACTCCATAGCAGCCGGGCAGGAAGCAGAAACCCTGTCTGCGCGCAGCTGCGCAGCACAAGCCACTAGAGGCCGCTGTTCTCCCAGGAGAGGAGGGCCACAAACCAACAAGAAGGGAAGTCCTTCCAGCCGTCACTCGTCCCAGTTCTGCAGACTATTCCTATCACCATGAAAAGGCAAAGCTACAGGCAGACAAAGATCACAGAGACAACACCAGAGAAGGAGACAGACCTAACCAGTCTCCCTGAAAAAGAATTCAAAATAAGAATCATAAACGTGCTGACAGAGATGCAGAGAAATACGCAAGAGAAATGGGATGAAGTCCGGAGGGAGATCACAGATGCCAGAAAGGAAATCGCAGAAATGAAACAAACTCTGGAAGGGTTTATAAGCAGAATGGATAGGATGCAAGAGGCCATTGATGGAATTGAAATCAGAGAAAAGGAACGCATAGAAGCTGACATAGAGAGAGATAAAAGGATCTCCAGGAATGAAACAATATTAAGAGAACTGTGTGACCAATACAAAAGGAACAATATCCGTATTGTAGGGGTCCCAGAAGAAGAAGAGAGAGGAAAAGAGATGGAAAGTATCTTAGAAGAAATAATTACTGAAAACATCCCCAAACTGGGGGAGGAAATAATCGAACAGACCACGGAAATACACAGAACCCCCAACAGAAAGGATCCAAGAAGGACAACACCAAGACACATAATAATTAAAATGGCAAAGATCAAGGACAAGGAAAGAGTGTTAAAGGCAGCTAGAGAGAAAAAGGTCACCTATAAAGGGAAACCCATCAGGCTAACATCAGATTTCTCGACAGAAACCCTACAGGCCAGAAGAGAATGGCATGATATATTTAATACAATGAAACAGAAGGGCCTCGAACCAAGGATACTGTATCCAGCACGACTATCATTCAAATATGACTGTGGGATTGAACAATTCCCAGACAAACAAAAGCTGAGGGAATTTGCTTTCCACAAACCACCTCTACAGGACATCTTACAGGGACTGCTCTAGATGGGAGCACTCCTAGAAAGAGCACAGCACAAAACACCCAACATATGAAGGAATAAGAAGGGAGAGAAGAAAAGAATCTCCAGACAGTGTATATAACAGCCCAATAAGTGAGCTAAGTTAGGCAGTAAGATACTAAAGAGGCTAACCTTGAACCTTTGGTAAACACGAATTTAAAGCCTGCAATGGCAATAAGTACATATCTTTCAATAGTCACCCTAAATGTTAATGGACTGAATGCACCAATCAACAGACACAGAGTAATAGAATGGATAAAAAAGCAAGACCCATCTATATGCTGCATTCAAGAAACTCACCTCAAACCCAAAGACATGTACAGACTAAAAGTCAAGGGACGGAAAAACATATTTCAGGCAAACAACAGCAAGAAGAAAGCAGGCATTGCAGTACTAATATCAGACAAAATAGACTTCAAAACAAAGAAAGTAACAAGAGATAAAGAAGGACACTACATAATGATAAAGGGCTCAGTCCAACAAGAGGATATAACCATTCTAAATATATATGCACCCAACACAGGAGCACCAGCATATGTGAAACAAATACTAACAGAACTAAAGGGGGAAATAGACTGCAATGCATTCATTCTAGGAGACTTCAACACACCACTCACCCCAAAGGATAGATCCACCGAGCAGAAAATAAGTAAGGACACGGAAGCACTGAACAACAGAGTAGAGCAGATGCACCTAATAGACATCTATAGAACTCTACATCCAAAAGCAAAAGGATATACATTCTTCTCAAGTGCACATGGAACATTCTCCAGAATAGACCACATACTAGGCCACAAAAAGAGACTCAGTAAATTCCAAAAGATTGAAATCCCACTAACCAACTTTTCAGACCACAAAGGCATAAAACTAGAAATAAACTGTACAAAGAAAGCAAAAAGGCTCACAAACACATGGAGGCTTAACAACACGCTCCTAAATAATCAATGGTCAATGACCAAATCAAAATGGAGATCCAGCAATATATGGAAACAAATAACAACAACACTAAGCCCCAACTTCTGTGGGACACAGCAAAAGCAGTCTTAAGAGGAAAGTATATAGCAATCCAAGCATATTTAAAAAAGAAAGAACAAGCCCAAATGAATGATCTAATGTCACAATTATCTAAATTGGAAAAAGAAGAACAAATGAGGACTAAGGTCAGCAGAAGGAGGGACATAATTAAGATCAGTGAAGAAATAAATAAAATTGAGAAGAATAAAATAATAGCAAAAATCAATGAAACCAAGAGCTGGTTCTTCGAGAAAATAAACAAAATAGATAAGCCTCTAGCCAGACTTATTAAGAGGAAAAGAGAGTCAACACCAATCAACAGTATCAGAAACGAGAAAGGAAAAATCACGACGGAACCTGCAGAAATACAAAGAATTATTAGAGAATACTAAGAAAACCTATATGCTAACAAGCTGAGAAACATAGGAGAAATGGACAACTTCCTAGAAAAATACAACCTTCCAAGACTGACACAGAAAGAAACAAAAAATCTAAACAGACCAATTACCAGCAATGAAATTGAAGCGGTAATCAAAAAACTACCAAAGAACAAAACCCCCGGGCCAGATGAATTTACCTCGGAATTTTATCAGACATACAGGGAAGACATAATACGCATTCTCCTTAACATTTTCCAAAAAATAGAGGAGGAGGGGATACTCTCAAACTCATTCTATGAAGCTAACATCACCCTACTACCAAAACCAGGCAAAGACCCCACCAAAAAAGAAAACTACAGACCAATATCCCTGATGAACGTAGATGCAAAAATACCCAACAAAATATTAGCAAACCAAATTCAAAAATACATCAAAAGGATCATACACCATGACCAAGTGGGATTCATCCCAGGGATGCAAGGATGGTACAACATTCGAAAGTCCATCAACATCATCCACCACATCAACAAAAAGAAAGACAAAAACCATGTGATCATCTCCATAGATGCTGAAAAAGCATTTGACAAAGTTCAACATCCATTCATGATAAAAACTCTCAGCAAAATGGGAATAGAGGGCAAGTACCTCAACATAATAAAGGCCATCTATGATAAACCCACAGCCAACATTATATTGAGCAGCGAGAAGCTGAAAGCATTTCCTCCAAGATCAGGAACTAGACAGGGATGCCCACTCTCCCCACTGTTATTTAACATAGAACTGGAAGTCCTAGCCATGGTAATCAGACAAAACGAAGAAATACAAGGAATCCAGATTGGTAAAGAAAAAGTTAAACTGTCACTATTTGCAGATGACATGATACTGTACATAAAAAACCCTAAAGACTCCACTCCAAAACTACTAGAACTGATATCAGATTACAGCAAAGTTGCAGGATACAAAATCAACACACAGAAATCTGTGGCTTTCCTATACACTAACAATGAACCAACAGAAAGAGAAATCAGGAAAACAACTCCATTCACAATTGCATCAAAAAAAATAAAATACCTACGAATAAACCTAACCAAAGAGTGAAAGACTTATACTCTGAAAACTACAAGTCACTCTTAAGAGAAATTAAAGGGGATACTAACATATGGAAACTCATCCCATGCTCATGGCTAGGAAGAATTAATATTCTCAAAATGGCCATCCTGACCAAAGCAATATACAGATTTGATGCAATCCCTATGAAACTACCAGCAACATTCTTCAATGAACTGGAACAAATAATTCAAAAATTCATATGGAAACACCAAAGATCCCGAGTAGCCAAAGCAATCCTGAGAAAGAAGAATAAAGCAGGGGGATCTCACTCCCCAACTTCAAGCTCTACTATAAAACCATAGTAATCAAGACAATTTGGTACTGGCAAAAGAACAGAGCCACAGACCAAGGGAACAGACTAGAGAATCCAGGCATTAATCCAGACATATATGGTCAATTAATATTTGATAAAGGAGCCATGGACATACAATGGCGAAATGACAGTCTCTTCAACAGGTGGTGCTGGCAAAACTGGACAGCTACATGTAGGAGAATGAAACTGGACCATTGTCTAACCCCATATACAAAAGTAAACTCAAAATGGATCAAAGACCTGAATGTAAGTCACGAAACCATTAAACTCTTGGAAGAAAACATAGGCACAAACCTCTTAGACATAAACATGAGTGACCTCTTCTTGAACATATCTCCCCGGGCAAGGAAAACAACAGCAAAAATGAACAAGTGGGAGTATATTAAGCTGAAAAGCTTCTGTACAGCAAAAGACACCATCAATAGAACAAAAAGGAACCCTACAGTATGGGAGAATATATTTGAAAATGACACATCCGATAAAAGCTTGATGTCCAGAATATATAAAGAGCTCACACGCCTCAACAAAAAAAAAAACATATAACCCAATTAAAAAATGGGCAGAGGAACTGAACAGACAGTTCTCCAAAAAAGAAATACAGATGGCAAACAGGCACATGAAAAGATGCTCCACATCGCTAATTATCAGAGAAATGCAAATTAAAACTACAATGAGGTATCACCTCACACCAGTAAGGATGGCTGCCATCCAAAAGACAAACAACAACAAACGTTGGCGAGGCTGTGGAGAAAGGGGAACCCTCCTACACTGCTGGTGGGAATGTAAATTAGTTCAACCATTGTGGAAAGCAGTATGGAGGTACATCAAAATGCTCAAAACAGACTTACCATTTGACCCAGAAATTGCACTCCTAGGAATTTACCCTAAGAATGCAGCAATCAAGTTTGAGAAAGGCCAATGCACCCCTATGTCTATTGCAGCACTATTTACAATAGCCAAAAATTGGAAGCAACCTAAATGTCCATCGATAGATGAATGGATAAAGAAGAGGTGGTACATATACACAATGGAATACTACTCAGCCATAAGAAAAGGGCAAATCCTACCATTTGCAGCAACATGGATGGAGCTGGAGGGTATTATGCTCAGTGAAACAAGCCAAGCAGAGAAAGAGAAATACCAAATGATTTCACTCATCTGTGGAATATAAGTACAAAGGAAAAACTGAAGGAACAAAACAGCAGCAGAATCACAGAACTCAAGAATGGACTAACAGGTACCAAAGGGAAAGGGTCTGGGGAGGATTGGTAGGTAGGGAGCGTTAAAGGGGGGGGGAGAAGAAGGGGGGTATTAAGATTAGCATGCATAGGGGGGTGGGAGAAAGGGGAGGGCTGTACAACACAGAGAAGGCAAATAGTGATTCTACAACATTTTGCCATGCTGATGGACAGTGACTGTAAAGGGGTTTATAGGGGGGACCTGGTATAGGGGAGAGCCTAGTAAACATAATACTCGTCATGTAAGTGTAGATTAATGATACCAAAAAAAAAGAAAAAAAAGGCACTTCCTGTGTGGTGACCTCCAATGAGTTCTACACAAGGTTATAAAGGGCATATAAAGGTGTAGGCAAAGGGTCTGTTTGTGTTTATACAGAGGATCAAAGCCTAATTTGGCTAACTTGAAAATCAACTAAGATATGATATGAAAAAGAACTTCCAACATCAGCACTCTCGGGAAGACTCATGCCAGAAGATGATCATCCAAAAACCCCAACAAAGATCCACGCACTGCTACAGCTGTAGATGCACTCATCCCACCAGTTCCTGGACTTGCCATGGGAATGAAGAAGGAGATATCTAAGCTGGCCTGTGCATACAGTGAAACAACAAATTTGACTGGATCTATACTGTTGGAACTCAACCAAGAATTAGGAGAAGTGCAAATTGTAGCGCTCCAAAATCTTACAAATACAGACTATTTACTGTTAAAAGAACATATGGGATGTGAACATTCCCCAGGAATGGGTTGTTTTAATTTGTAGGATTTCTCTCAGACTGTTCAAGTTCAGTTGGACAATATCCACCATATCATAGATAAGTTTTCACAAATGCCTAAGGTGCCTAACTGGTTTTCTTGGTTTCACTGGAGATGGATGGTAATTACAGGTATGCTTTGATTATGTAACTATACTCCTATTATGTTAATGTCTGTGCGCAATTTAAGTAGTAATTTAAAACCTGTACATGCTGAAGTTACTCTACAAGAAGATATGTCAAAGAAATAATCAATCTTCCCATGTTTTCTTCCGCCTGCTACTTCTATAGCTTTTCTTCTTCCTTCCTAATTACAACCCTCAAATAGAATTCGTGCCTCATATCAAATTTACCGAGTATCATAATTCTTCCAAGTGGTAAAGATACCTCAAGACAAATGCTGGGCATAGAAGCCACAGGGCATTAATATGCAAAGAAGTAAAAAGCTAACCTTTTCAAACAATAAGGCTTCTCTCTCACTTACCAACTTAACATTTCCCTGTATGGCCCCGGAAGATGACTGGTTAGCCAGAGACGGGTAAGATTCCTCAAGGGAGGAACAACCTAAGACAGGCACAGTCGCAGGGGGCCCATCAGGTGAGATATTGGGGATCAAAAGAGGTGAGGCTTAGAACTTCACCCCCCCTGTTCTGAGAGAAATCTTCTGCATACGTGGATGTTTTATTGCCCTTGTCTAGCTTGGATTAACACATAGTCTACAGGCACACACCTGATCATGTACAGTTGCTCTCTTACAACACTAAACTATGTTTTCTACCTTTATCTTGTATCTACCTACCACTTCAGCATTTTATTAAAAATAATAATAATAAAGAGAGAAATGTGGTATCCACATATAAATCAAGTATAAAAATCAAATGAGTATTCATATTTGAACTGACTGTTTATAGTTCATAATGCATGAGCAAAACTGAAAGTTTCTGTGATGACTGCCCTTGTACTGTTCACCATCTAACTTATTCACTATGTATGAATTTGTTCTCCATGTAAGAACTTGTTCATTATGCTTCAGAAGATTGGAGACTGACGAAAATTAGGCTTGGGGTGGATTAATGATTGTGCATTGAGCATTGACTCCCCTATACAGAATTTTATTGTTGTTAGCAACCATTTGATCAATAAATATGAGAGATGCCCTCACAAAAAAAAAAAGTACACACTTCCAATTGTAAATAAATAAGTAACCGGGATGTAATGTATAGCATAAGGAATATAGTCAAAATATTGTAACAACTTGGTATGGTGATAGCTGGCACCTAGAATTATCTTGTATCTAAATGTTGAATCACTGTGTTGTACACCTGAAACTAATGTAATACTGTGTGTCAACAACCCTTCAATAAATAATAATTATCTAAAAATAAAATAAAATAAAATAAAACAAATATCTCTGAAAAGCCGAATAGGTGACAAAAAGATTGTGATAAGTAATGAAAATCATTCCTTAATTTGCACACCTCTTTAGGATGTCTATGAGAAAATGTAGAAAACTGGTAAACATTTTGGAGTTGAAATGGCAGTAAGTATGCACATAACCAAGGAAATGAAAAATATAATAAGGTCAGAGAAAACAAAAAGTAGTTTATAAAAGTAAAATTAATAATAATATGTGAATAGCATTGACATCATCATAATAATGTAAACACTTGATACTCATCTACACCAAAATTATGACCCAGTCCTATTAAAGAAGATTGGAAGGGTGCACGTAAATGGGCAGGGAAAGAAAAGGCACCAATCCTAATCTTTTATAGTGGAAAGTTAAGAATTCATTTATAAAACTGAAAATCAAGAGATACAATATAAACATGTAAAGACATGAAGGCAGATGCTCAACAAATCATCCCAAAGAATCAGAAGTGGTGGCCTGAACAGAAAGGGGACCAGGCCAGGGTGGGTTGGTTTATGAACACTCTTTTGTATATATTTGGCCTTTAAAACTAAAACTAAGAACAAGAGTAAACAAAGTGAGGGGAGGGAAATTGAACATATAAATGCTGGGCAAACTTAGTGAAGGTGAACTGGGCAGACATTGTCCTATTTTGATACTTAATTTGTGACAGATTGCTTAATCTCCCTGAGCAATTGGTGCCCCTAAACCTACCTCTGTAAAATGGGACAATACCTTTGCAGACAACCTTGAGGATGTTTGTAAAGAGTTAACACTGTTTGCTGTACAAAAAACACACTATGTCTTAGTTCCCTTCTGCTTTCTCCTGAATTGTTGTTATTTATGTAATGGAGTATTAGGATGGGACACTTCCTATTCTTGTCTCATCCGTGGTGTCCATACAATAGAGAGCAGACACCAATATGAGTGAGCAAGATTTTAGGGTGAAGTAGTTGAAAACCAGCGTCATAATTTTTGGATAGATTAAGGATATCAAAGATGGTTAGAATGTGCAGTGGAGGGGGTTGTTAAGACATTCATTTAGAAAGAGTCATAGTTGACCCTGTCCCACAAAGAAAAACATTTCTAGAGTGGGAGCCCCTTCTCTTTCTCCTCAGAGGGAGGGGTTTTCCACACAGCAAGTTGGAGAACCTGAAATAAGTCACCAGTACCTGAAATATCTCAGAAAGCAGGAGTGGCCAAGGGCAGCAGAGTAACAACAAAACAATTGTAATAATGGTAAAAAAAAAAGTGCATTAATCTAGCCCTTATAATATGCCAGACATTGTTCTAAGCACTTAATACATATTACCTTATTTCTCACAACTTCAACAACTATAATAGTAAAAAAATAGCATGCATCAATCTAGCCCTTATGCCCAACACTGTTAATACTAATAGCACTTAATATATACTATTTTATTCAATTCTCACAACTTCATGAAGTGCATGTGTCTGTGAAGGTCACAGACAGAAAATGGCATAAACTGAGTTTGAACTAAGAAAATTTGGCTCCAAGAACCCATGTGTCTAAAAATTATTCTGTGGGCTAATTATTATTTAAGATGGGATAATTAAAAGTGAGTTACTTGAGAAAAGGAAACTGAGGGAAATTAGTTTTGATTTGGTCTCTTTTAAAATGAAATATTATGTGTTTGTATGTTTGTATGACTCTGGTATGCTGAGGGGTGCACAGAACATTTTAGTCAGACAGCTGGTAAGTGGTGGAGTTGGGTTGTAAAAACAGGCCTGGTGGAATATGAAGTCCAGACACACTGCCAACTCTACTAGAGTAAGACTCCTAAACTGCAAACAGGGGATAACAGGATTTATTTCATATGATGTTTTTGCTTTGCAAAAGCAATAACTGGCACAGTGGTCCTCAAAGAGTTCAGGCGTCCCATGGGACACCAAGATATTTTCAAGGGCCCATGAGGTCAAAATTATGCTCAGGCACAAGATCCATTTGAAGTGCAAAGAAGACCAATGGATTTTGATGGCATGGGTGTGCAATGTCTATTGATATGCCTTCCAATTCTACACTGTAATGAAGAAACTACCACTTACTGAGTTTTAGAGTAGTACCAAATAATACCCATCATTAATGAAAAGGATATTAAAAGACTCCTCTCTTTTTGAATTACCTGTGTGATTTTCATCTTCTGCATAGTCAAAACAGTATATACATAGTCAAACAACATACATCATCATAGTCAAAACAGCTTACACATAGTCAAAACAGCAAAATATACATGGTGAAGGCAGAAGATACAAAAATCCAGCTGTCTTCCAATAATCCAGACATTAAAGATACTTACAACAACATAAAACAGTGCCATTGTTCTCATTTTTTTGTTTTGTTTTGGAAAATATACCTACTTTAAATAAAATATTTTTTTTGCTATTAATATATCATAGACTTATCTTTATTTTTAAATGGATTAATACATATTGTTAATTTTTCTCTTTTATTTTAATTAATAGAAATGACCCAAAGAAACAAAAAATTGGGGATCTTCAGTAATTTTTAAGAGTGTAAAGTAGCTCTGAGTTCACAATTTTGAGAATAGTTGGCCAATATTAGCTACTCAATAAATACCAATGCCTCTCCCTTAATTTTCTTTAGTAATAGGTATAGTTTTTTTTCATCTTTTAAATTTTATTTCTCATTGCAGTGAAAAAATTTGTCATTCAACTATTTACAGGAATAGTTATAAATGGCTATGTTACTTGATGGCACAAACATTGTGGCATTGTTACTAATCCAGTAAATTCTTATGATTTGGTAATACAGTTAAGCCTATGAGTTGTGTTATCATTTTTCAGTTGTTATTTGCAGAATGAAGTTTGTCATCACAGAAAAGCAATCTATAATATCTGAGGGAAAAAGATAGGCTTTTAGCATAATGTTTAAGAACTCATTAATAATGTAAAGATTTTTAACTAGTAATTACAGATGTTATCTTCTTTACCTAAAGTACTGAGATTAATTGTATGGATCACAAAAAACATTAAAAAATATTATTCACAGGTATTTAAAATTAGAGATTTGTCTTTAAAAAGTCTAGTCCACAATCACCTTGGTTGTAGGTATTCAAAGATATTTAGAGTTTAATCTACTAAGAAGCAGACAATAACGAGTTAAACAAAAAACTTGGACTTTCATAAAGGAAATATTTAATAACACAACACAAAGCAAAAGACTTGAGGCTTAAGGGATGTTCTTTATGTCAAAAAAGTTCGGAAGCAGTTTTCTTCTTGACCAACCCTGCCCTGCCTGGGTCTGGCTCCTTGGGCAGAGATGAGGAGAGGTGAGAGGTGCATGTAGGAGCAGGGTACAGGAAGAGGGGTCCCAGGACAGGATCCAGCAAGGGCCGGGATGGCCTCCAGGACAGCCCTGCCCTGAAGCAGAGATGAAGACGTTGCTAGGGGAAACCCTGAGGCCTGCTAGGGAGGGGGGCCAGGGATGCAGTGGAGGGCAGAAACTGGGTCAAGTTCAAATCAGACAGGCAAAGCAACAAAACACAGTGGAGTGTGCCTTAGCTTCGGAGTTGAAGAGCATGAAGTTTCGCATGCAGCGGATAAGATCTGCCAGTTCAGATTCGCAATCTGCAAAATGCTGGCACAGACAGTACATTTGTTTTTTTCCATAGTTAAACTCTCTGCCAGCATGAGGACTGTGCTGTGCAGGCTGGTCACCTCTGTGCATGTCACCCAGCACAGCTCCGAAGCTGAACTCTTGAACTTGCAAAGCTGCAAACTCAGTAAAGAAAAGCCATTTCCAAAAAACTAGCAGCCACGTCCAGAGAACTGCAGAGACTGCCCAATACTAGGAAAAGAAGTGCTGTAAGGGCACAGTAGATAGAGCCTGTGCACACAGAATCTTTGGTTAAGCAAAGACAGAACATTTTTAGAATATGTCTTGGTAGGAGGAAGTATCCATACTTATATAGATCACTGTAAAACAAAAACAGAAAGAAATGAGCAGGTGGTACAAAATTAAGAATTAGATGGATTAACAAAAAGTCTGCAGAGGACAGGGCTGAAGAAAATTTGCTTTACACACATGTGTCTAAGCGTTTTAGTACTTCCATGGTTCTGAAAAATTGGAAGTTAACATCAGAGCCATAATATTTGTAATCTGTGTTGTTCTTATTCATGTTTTATGGAGCTCTAATAAATTGTAAGCATCACATTCCATGTGTGATTTCAGTCATTCTCACATCATTTAGGCTGTGTTTGGCAAGTCCAAGTTCAAGAACCTCTTTGATTAGTGTTAAGTGAAGATATTTGAAACAGATCAGTCCCAGGTTGACAAACATGAGAGTATTCCCAGACTGAGCAGGTAAGCTGTACCCCTTACAGAGCTACATTTAACAGAGCATGTCCTTTACAATTGCATTTTTTTTCACTCAAAATGTTAACAGAAATATTTAAGATTTTAGTTGTTTCTCCATTGCCCACATCTTTTCTCTGTGTAATAACATTTTAGAATCTGTATTTTCTCCAATAATGAATCACTTTTTTACTTAGAAAGATAAGAATCATTACAGAATGAAAAATATTATTAATATTTTGCCAAAAAATGAATGACACCATTCATTTATTTCAAACCTACGGTTATTAAATATCAGGCTTTAAAATCTTTTGAAAACAATACAAGTTATGAAATCTGCACTCAATTATAACATAAGTTAATTGCTTTTTTCCCAATTGCATTTTTCTTTATATTTACTATAGGCAAGTTCTGTCAGATATTTTTGTATAATGATATATCATAATTTGTTATGCTTCAGCTTGTCATGATTGTATAAAAGATTAAGAGTTTACCCATGGGTAAAAATAAATTATATACACTAATGAATAAGGGTTCCAACAGAAAAACATACTGGGTTCTAAAATGTGCACAATACATATTATACATTATTTCATGGATGAATTTAAATACTGATCAGATCTGTGCTGAGAATGTTTTTGCTGCTGAGGTCATCACTTAGTATTCCAGTCACATTCCAGTGGCAGGTTCCCATGCCTGGCATTTTCCCCCATTGACCCTAAAGAGGTAACTCATTATTCCATACTCAAAGCCAACATTTTCTACTTGAGACACTATTCTAACAAAATTGATGTGATATGAGGATGGAATTCATTGATTTCCAGCTAAATTAGTTCTCCATTCTTTGACAGCCTGCCTTGTTATAGTGTACAGCAAATGCTACAGGGTTTTATTTAAAGAAAAATAAATGCTTAGAACTTAAAGCAACACAGATTATGCTTATGGGGTATATATATATATATATTTTTTCTTTTTTTTGCAGAGGGACACTATTAAAAAAGATGCCATTGACAACGTTGGTATAAATCCTAACAGGTGGATCTTTTGTTACATCAAACTGTTTAATGAAGACAAAACTTCAGATGGCCTTTATGAACTTTGACAATATCTAGTGTTTATAGTCTTTAAAGATACACAAGTTATTGGGTATATGCTATTATAGTTCTCTATTAATCACATAAAATAAACAGAGCATTTTTATCAGGAATCCTTTAACATATTTCTTTTGTTTTTCTATATTAGGTCAACTTAATGTACTTAATACTTACTAATTCAGGAACTTAAAAAGACTCCTGAACACCGTTACAAAAATGCCTTTATCTGCAGAGCCCTTACAACTTAAAAATAAAAGACATGAAGTACAAACATGATTTTTTTTTTAATAACACAGAGTTCAAGTCTACAACAAAATAACTAGATAAGCTTTATAATCATGATAAGAGCATATTTGTAAGTATACATGAGTTGATTTTAATTTGTTTTGAAAAGTAGAAGAAATAGAAATTGTTCAATTTATTTAGGAAATGGTATAGTAACCATTGGATTAAAGTGCAAGGACTTAAAAACCTACCACAATATAGCAATGTTGGAATAAATAATTCAAAAAGAGATTTTTGAACACGTGCTTGTGTCTTGCTCATATAAGAAAAGAAACCTTGGCTCACTGCATAATGAAAATCAATATCTTGTGTTTTTGCAAATCAGTTAACAATATCAGTAAGAAGATAAACTGTCTCCATGAAAATCATATGTTTAATGTAACTTCTTTTTACCATGGCTAAAACCCTCCAAAAGTCATTTTACCTATCTGAAATAATCAGACGGAAAAAATCCAGGGATATATTTAAGGACCATCTCAACACATTATGAATAACTTTCTGTCATGCAGGAAGGACCCTTTTTTTAAAGCAAAATATTTTTAAAATGTCAAAGTTCATGCAGCATAATTGTCTCAGATATACAATGATCATTAAGAATTATAGGTGGTGCTTAGAAAATCATTTAATACTGTAAGAGTAGAACTTTGAAGATTAAACAGGGATTTCTGGGTTAAGATGGCTAAACTATCTTCGTAATACTAGAATTTTCTCCAATGATACCCAATAAAATGGAGAACAAATGGTCATATGAAGAAAAAACTTACAATCAGTATCCAGACAAGGAAATAAACTAACATATTACTAATCTTCAAAACTAGCAAGCAAGACGGGAAGAGGTCAGACAGACTTAGACTTAGATGGGGGGGAGGGGGGAGCAAGGAGGGAGAAAGAACAGGTGAGGGGGAGAGAGGCCAGGCACATGCTCCCTGCAGGGGGATGGTTGCTGAGAGCAGCCTTCGCTGGCCTCTGCTTCCGCCTCTGCGCACTATACTCCGAGTCACAGATCTCGACGATCCTCACACGTACCACGGAATCTGAAAGCCAGCAAACTGAACGCTCAGCCATATTAGTGCAAAAAAGAAGGGAAGGTTCTGAAGATGCAAAATGACTCAGACGGCTGATCCAAAGTCCTAGGGTCGGCCCTTTGGAAATCACATACACCCTCACCCTCATAGTGAGATGGAAGGAATCCAGAGGTTTACATTTGATGAAATTTTAGGTGGAGAGAAAAACCGAGCAAAGACTGTGCCCCCTCCGCTTAGCCACCCCCTTCCATTCCCTCTGGCTTATAGGGACGACGGACAGTAAACCAAAGGGCACAGCCCTCAGCTTGCAGCTTTGAAGGAAAAACCAGCGGGTCTCAAATACAGTGGGAAGAGAGTAATAAATATGTCATATAAATTTTATCACAGCAGATAGCCCATCTCATTAGAATCCCCATTATGAGCAGAGAGAAACACCAGGATTTAAAAATGCAAGAAAAATAACTCATGGAACAGACTGGGATGCCTCACAATTATTTCATGATATAAAATAACATATTGAGAATGTGAATTATGCAAAAATGAGCTCAAAGATGCTCTGAAACACAAGATTAAAATAGTTATCACAGAAGTTGAGGATCAAGATTCCATTATATAACAATACATAATTGAGAAACTGCAGAAAAAAAACTGACTTAACTAAAAATCAAATAAGTGACACTGAGGAGACGAGATTTATACGGCAACTGGTGATTCTTTTTAACATAAGGGATTAAGATAGAGTAAAACAAATATAGAAGACAAAGAGAATCCAGCAAAAATATAATTTATGTTCGTAAAGTAGGGAACCTAACAAATGCAAAAGAAGATGCATTTGAAATGTGTGATATAAGATAATTCACCCAAATGAAGAACTGAATCTTACCATCAAAGAACAGAGTTTCAAACAAACCAACACAGGATAATCAGTGCCAACACAAGGCCCAGTCTACTGACTTTCCAGACTCCCCTAAAGTCCTCCCCAAAATCACTTAAAAGGAGGGAAAACATTAGGCAAGTAGCAAATATTTCAAACATTCAGTGCAAGAGGTAATAAAGCAATTCTACAAAGTTCTAGGTGAACAGAAATGTAACCCAGGAATTCCATAACCAGTCAAGATATTGATTATGTATAAAGGTAATAGGCAGGTATTCACAACCAGAAACAAATTAAGATAATGCAATGCCCCAAAGCCCTTCTTCAGAAAATAACAAACAAATGTCCAATTAAGAGATACATGAAAATAAACACAAAGGAATTGAGAATCTCAGTAAAAGGCTGGTTGGAGTACACTGGATCCAGTTACACACAGAAGTATATTAATAAAATGCCATGGGATCTGAGATTACAGAACACAATATGAGTGCTGTAAACATGGGCAATATAAAAATAATAATATGCCTTATAAAAATGAGGATATATGAGAGTGGCAACATACTCACCTTTTAAACAGGGCATCAATAGAGTTAAAATTGAAATAGGTAGTTTAGCAAAACAACTCTATCTTTAAAAACTGTATCATGTTTTTTCTATCCTGTTCTGTTCTCTTCTCCTTTGCATTTTCTCTTCTTTCCTCTTCCTCACTTCCTCTTTCTCCCTCTCTCTTCAGCCTTAAAGGAATATTTTGAGTATTGTATGTAGTGAAGATTTATTTATTTGACATTACATCTTTTTCTTCATTTCCATATTGGTTGGTTTTTCTTATATGAAAGGCAAAGGACACTGAAGTTGATTCTTAATTTTAAAAACACATCTATATTATGATGCCCATATTGTAAATTATTTCAATGTATTCATCCATCCATCCACCCACTCATACACCCAAATTTCTAGCTGCATTTCTGTACAGAGAGAAAGGAATTGTTACATTGAGAGATGTATGGGATGGTGTTCAGCTAGTGTTAAAAATGATCAATTTTTAGAGTTGTAGAATTTAATTTTTCATCTTTAATTTTCAGTATTGCTTGCATTTTTTAAGGATATATAATTTTTCCAAAAACAGGTAAATATTTTTTTCTTTAAAACTGGAAGCAAATGTGTAAAAAGGCTTAATAATCTAATTTTCAGTAGGTAACTCCTAATTGAAGATTATTCAAAAGTCTGATTTGGATAATGTAGGTGCTTAAAATTTGCTTCTAAACAGTTTACCTATTCATCCCTTGATATTTCCCTTCCTCATAGGTCATTTTTAATTTTATTGAAGTCTTTTTAAAGATTTAAATGTGTAACTTAGATGCCAGTCTTTGTATTCTGGTCATTCCTTAGAATCTCCAGCAAAATCCCCAGACATAGATTTAAAAACAATATTAATAAAAACATGTCATGAAGTACTCCCACTTGAAAATATTTAATTTAAGGACATTGATGTTTTCCAATAGCACTTTTTCATGAATCAAGAACTATTTTTTACCTAAAGATCAAAGCAAATATTATTCCTTTTCAAAACTTTCCTGATAAACAACTCAAGACATTTCACTCACAAGTCTGACTGAGCACTAACATTTTTAAAAGAAGTTAATCAACCTTGGAGAGCTATCTTCTGTTTTCCTCTAACAAATATCAGGTATGGCCTTTTTCTTAACTCTGAAGACGCATAAAAAATTGGCTTAGTCTTTGAATTGGCAGTGTTTAAAAGTCAATTGACAATTCACAGGATGCTAATACCTTACTAAGAAAAGTTTTTAATGTTGTTATATGTGAAATGGTTAAGTTCTGATAAATTTTGAGAGAATAATAACTTTTAAGGTAAAACCAACTTTGGA
Source organism: Manis pentadactyla (assembly GCF_030020395.1). Lineage (NCBI taxonomy): Eukaryota > Metazoa > Chordata > Mammalia > Pholidota > Manidae > Manis > Manis pentadactyla. The sequence continues at coordinate 10,673,405 of NC_080034.1, forward strand.
AATACAAACAAAAATTTTACTTGCATTATTTTGTTCCAGAGTCAGAAATTTTCTTTCCCTGATTTTGAAATTGAGATTTAGTGAAACACATAGAGAAATCTAAACATATATTAGAATTATATAAAACATGGTGGAAAAACAATATGATTTTGAGAAAGAAAAGACCCTGTACAAATTTAAATGTAGTATTTAGCAGCTAGTTTCTTAGATCAATATAGAACAATAGGTACTGTGTTGTTGATATGACTTTTTATCCCCATGAGTCAATATATTTATGGAAACAGCTGATTTTAAATGAAAACATTTAAATCTTGAGTTTAATCTGTTTTCCTAGTTAATGTTTCTTAGGAGTGGAGATTAGTATTTTGTTCTGTTTTTTAGTTTTTATTGTTGCTGTTGATAATGGGAATAATAAAATGTCTCTTATTTATGTAGTATTCACCAAAGTGCAAGATAAAGTGAAGAGAGCCTCAAACTGAATATCCAGTATGGAAGATTTATGCTTTTGCTCTTCACCTCTTAAAAAAAAAAAATGAAACATCAGGCCCAAACGGAGTCACTTGCACTAGGCCCCATGTCAGCAAACTAAAACTTAATACCTGACACAACTGCAGTTTCCATCTCTCCCAGGAATGTGACCTTGACCCAGTAAATCTGGAGTTACCTGGTCAGCATTAGTGAGGCAATCTCTCTGATAGACTCCATCTGTCCCCCAAAGAAAAATGAGATAATCTACTCTTTCTTCGTCCCTTCCCACTTCTGCCTACAAAAGTCTCCCATTCTGACCACTCTTCAGAGCTCCCTTCTAAATCTGCTACACGTATGCTGCCCAATTCATGACTTGCTATATAAAGTAAATACGATCTTTAAAGTTTACAAAGTTGAATTTTGGTTTTTAATCTCTCTTTATTGCTACTGTTAAATAGTGTTTTTAGATAGCTACCATTATGTAGTCTTTTGTTTTAAATGTTTATCCTTTTTAATACACAAGCTTTAAAAATTTTTATTTTATTGGCATTACATTTTACAATTCAATTAATAAATGTTAGCTCTTCCTCATTTAAATCTCTTAGACTTTTAAGGACTGTTTTATGTTGCTATTTTTGTACTTAATTTCTCAGTTATATGACTGAAGTTTTTAAATTTTACTTTGATAACGTTGCTTGTTTTTCTTCCTTCTTTTCTTTTACATATGTAATCCTCTACCAGTTCCTTTTAACATGGCTTTTATGTGTTAGTTACATCTTCTGATTTCACATGCTTTCACAGGGGCCAAAGGGGAGCAGGATTATAAGGCTATGAAGACTATGAATAGGGAAGTCCAGACCACCAACAGGAGATTGGAACGTTCTTCTTAGAATATATATCTGTCTAAAGTTAGTTCATCAAAAAGTCTTGTTCTTTGATACCTGGAAGAATGACAGAGCACACATGTTCCCAGGACAATGAGTGCTATTCACACCGAAATGGTAAACTTGACCTTTTAGAATGGTGTTGCCTTCGACATTCTACATAATCAAGTCATCATATAGGAAGCTGTACATTTTGAAGTTCATGATTTCAGATAAGCTTTGACTAAAATGTGCTACACTGAAGCCAAAGGACAGCAGGATAATACAGCTTTACCTGACTTTCATAAGAAACTAGATAATGCTGAAATTTCAGAGAAAATAAGAGGTACTTGCATTTCTATAGTTGCATGTAAATGAAAGCTGTATTTCTAATTTGGACCACTCTGTTCATGACTAGTCATATCAAGGAGAGAGAAAGGGAGAAAGAGCAGGAAGGATGAGAGAGAAGGAGAGAGACCGAGATTTCAAATCATGTACTCACTTTAGTTTTTCTTTTTGTACTGACTTCTAGGAACTGACAGCTGATGTAGTCCCACTTTTAGTCTAGTCTTTGCCTTGACTTAACTTTGTTTTAATTATCTGTTGATATTTTATATATTTCTATAGCCACTGCAAACAGATTTTGGAATAAAGCTCCAAGAAAATAAACTCAGACACATGAAAAAATTGTCAAAGTAACCATTTAAATTAGTTGAAACAGCCTATACAGTTTGCACACCAGCACTGCAGGCATGGAGAGGTGAAGCCACTTATATAAACCAAATCAGTGTATAAGTAACAGATCTAGAACTCTAATCATAGGATCCTGAATCTTACTTAAACCAATGTTCTTTCTATTATTTCATTTGGCTATGCTACAATTTTAATTTTGCTAACAAAACAGTTTACCAAATAAGAGGCATATATTATTACCTCCAATCTGAATTGGTAATATTTGAAAAGAAGGTTACTGTGAAATGAGAAAGAGAAAATGGGAAATGAAGTAAATTCAGCTCAGTTCAGGAACAGAAGACTTACTGCTTGTTTCCTTTAATTCATTAAGAGCAAGAAACGAAAAGGGGACAGATGGCTGCATACGTCTCCGGGAGGTACATCTCTGCAAGTATTATCATAAATGTATGAGCTACAAGGGGAGAGGAGATCACAGTTAGGGCAGGGTGACCTAGGCAGTTTAAGGTATCCTTCTTCTGATCAGTTCTGGCAAGAAACTAGCCTGAGCAGAGCTAATGTTAGTTCCTTTGTTATGAGGAAACCTTGCATGAAGGTTTCATAAAGCTGTTTTGGTCGTGAGCATCTATCAGCTGGTTTCTCCAGCAGATTCTGACACCCTGGTAATAGTCTGCAGAGTCCCTGGCATTCCTTTAACCTATCATTTTCCAGGCTGGTATTTCCCTGTGCATTTTTTTTCCTTTTTGAATATTGCTTTTTCCCTTTGATTATTTTTTCACATGAAAGTGAAACTTAGGTGTTGAAAATTCAAGATCCAGAATCAAGGCACTGACTATCAGAGGAGCCTTGGAAGCTGACTTAGATGGGCTCTCCTATAGCGCAGCTTGAGATATTTTCTGGTAGCTTCTACTACAAATAGATTTTAAACCTGGGCAAATCCTCAGACAGCTGCATTCTCCCTGGAGAAAATGAGTAGGAATCTGAATACATAGGTAGCTCTAAATGATGAATCCACTCAGGGAAACCCTTCAGAGGCCATGCAATAGACCCAGATGAGAAGACTACAATTCCATCTTGGAGAGGCTGTCTTTAAGACCCTCTATTTCGTAGCTTACGGATATAAACTATCCCTGAATGATACAACTAAGTTTCTATCTTATTTCAAGTTTTCATAAAAAAAAAAAAATGAAACTTGATAATCCCTTTTTTCTTTAAAGGACATGCATTTTAGAGAAATTCTTGTATTTATCTCCCTTATACCTATACATTATAGATTAATTTTACTATATTATTTATAAGGATATTTGAATAGTTGCACAAATAACATATATTTATAGTCACCCTGAATGCAAAGTGAATGTATTGCATAAACATTAATTTTAGTGTAAAAATATCTCAACTATTACCGAGTTTCACACATTTTTGTGCTTATTGTCATAGTTTGAATTATTAGCATCTTTATTTCTCATATTCTCAGTCATCTCAAGTTGCAGCAAGTATCAAAAGGACTAGCATTATAAATCAAGACCGTTAATTAGTTCCTGTGCCCCAAGAAAGCCTAGTAGCCAGTAAGTTAGTGACAGAGAAAAGCTCTTTGTTGCTTTGTTTCATCCAGTTCCTGGTTTCGGTGTTAATGATTCTATGAAGTAATGCATTTCTTTCTATCAAAGGACTGGATTAGGAAAGGGTGGGTGGGAGAGGCAGCAGTTGGATGGGTGAATGGGGCACCACAGAAGGGGAAAACTAAACAGTTTTTCAATTTCTCTAAATTAGGATCCTTAAAAGGGAGGTTACTTTTCTGGAGACATATAACTTTCAATAACCTGAATTCACTGTGAGATAAAGTGAATTTTGAAGCCACATGCACCACATTTTCCTGTATGACTTCTGCCCTTACTCCTTAAGTCCTCTTTCATAGACATCACACTTAAATACGTTACATGGAGATGAGGTAAGAATGTATACACTGTTGTTCTTTACAAAAAACTGGGAAAAATCCTTTGTCCAGAGCAGATGAAACACCTCTGAATATCTGCAGCAAGCAGCTCATCAGAATTTCAAAAAACACTGCTCACATTTAAAAGTAATCTGGAACTTTTAGTTCAGGAAAATGAATTAAAGCTATCTCAAGGTCTGATTTTTCTCTCTGAAATTAGCCAACAAGAATATAAATATAGGAAAGAAAAACACATCTTGGGTAAAACTAGAAAATGGACTCATCCTGAGCCACAGCCTAGGAAGAGGGGCTGCTATGAGCGGGGAACGCTGGACCTGGCCCAGGGAAAAAGTAAGAAGCGAGCCCACTCCACTGCAGTGTAAAGCCTTCAGTGCCAAATCCATGTCCTTTGTCCTTTGTCTAGAATGACAAGATTGAGGGGTGTGGGCAGGGGTGCATGAGATCCCTGAGCCTCCCATCAGAGGGCGGCAGGGAGGGTGGAGCTGGATGAGAAAACATGCGCAAGGCATCTCCAGTAAACCTCAGGCAAAAGATACCTCTGCAGCTGTGTGTTTGATATATTAAAAAAGTTAACGTGCAATGCCAAGGACTGGTGACATGTAACATGTAATTCGCTGTCAGCCTGGCAGACTGAGCTGAGAGCAGAGGTGATCCATCGGGAAGGATGCAGGGCTGGATAGGTCCAATGCCAGCATCCACCAGCTAACACCACCCCAAGTTCTTCTGCCCCCACTGGCACTTACTAAATTGCTGAGCCAAGGAAGAAATAACCTCCGCTAAACAATTAGCAGCCTTCGGGAAGACACTTATTTTTACCAAAATCAAAATGAAAAAATGCCACAAGAAAAAAGAGAAAATGACATGATAAATAAAGGCAGATGAAAAAACTACAGTGGGAAAATTATGTTGCAAAGCAGACAAAGCTCCTTGAAATAGACAGCTTGAAATCTAAGAAACTGTAGAAGATGTGACCTCTCTAACACGTGAGCTGGAGGTGAGATGTGAACTGGAGGAGCCCGAGTAGAAAATGAGAAAGAAAAAAGAAAAGATAATAGCCTTATATTTCATATTTATGTAGGTTTGGGATGTAATTTGGTTCTTTGATAACTCATCTAGATGATTGTCATTTATATTTAGGATGTTTTTTCATAAAATAATTGAAAAAGAAACATAATGAGCTCTTCCTTATAAAAATAAGAGCAACAGGCACCACACATCATCTGCATATAATTTGTCTTAATATGAACTCCACAGAAAGATCAGTCACTTCAAATCACAGATCAACCATTTCAATGTTCCAGAGATAAAAATTCTAGCTGAATCAGGAAAATTGCATCCATGATGACCAGCTGAATCACGTGTCCCTCTGCGCAACTTGGCAAGGATGCCTCACCAGAAAGCAGCAGCTGGATACCTGGGAAGTGTTAAATAATGTCTCCTTATTTTAGCAGACCTAACAATGAGCACCCTACTGTGAAGCCCCACTGTGTAAGGTTAGAAAGTGTTCTGATGTTGACAACAGTTTTTTAACTTTCTTTAAAAATTCTCCTCTAAAACGGTGTATCAAATATTTCAATGGGTGAGATTAGGTAAATAAATTAGTTTTTAAATGATCCATATATTGGTTTTCTCAACTTACATATTTTCAATTTGACTAAGAAGTAATTTTTAGTCTGAGAAAAATATTTATTCCTGATTTGCCTAAAACTTAAAGGTCCGGGGTCTGACCCAGATTCTTCAAAATAAAATCTTGAACTTCATTTGAGAAATCGTATTTCATATGCCCTGCAGAATCCGGGCATGATCCTAGTACTTTCTTGCTAAAGTGACTCATCAGGTTGGAGTTAGAGGCCATTCACACAAACATTCCTCCAGGCTCTGTCTGCACTGAACAGATGGAGTATCCACGAATAAATTCAGCAAACCAAACTCAGAATATAAAAGATTTTGGAAACATCGGGTTGCAGTATTCTCCTGAAGGATTTCAACTGGACTGCCATCTTCCAGATTTCTGGTCCTTTGCACAAAGTGGTTGCTTTTTTAAGTTCCTTTGTTCTGTAACTTTGGATTCAGTTCAACAAGTTACAGAAGGAATAAGTGTATACACTCACAAAATCCTCAGCAGAATGCCATTATCATGTTAACCATGTCTCATGTGAATTAAAGTAATACTGGCCCATACTCAGGAGATAATGATGTCTTCGAGTAATTGTTCATACAGGGTTAGTCATTAGCTTTGCATTGATCCACATACTCTTCACTTGGTCCAAATTTTGACCTCTACGTCGTAAGAATTAAAGGGAGCAGAGCACGGGGGACCTCATGACACTGTTGTGATGGCACATGGCTTTGGGTATTAGATAGATAGGAAAATTGTCCAGAATCGCACAGAATCCCAAAGAGTTCACTCATTAGTCTCAGTCTGCATGTTACTTTTCTTCATATGCAAGTATGTTGATTTTTAAATAGGAATAGGTTTCAAAACTCTCAGGTTATTTTTCATTCATTTAACAATTTGGATTAATCACTTGTATATATGACCACTGTTATTGGTGGTGAGGATATTGCAGGGGTCAAAGCCAGCAAAAGCATGGAGCTTATACTCTTGTGCAAAGGAAGTTGTTGTGATTTTTCAATTTGCTTTAGTTTTTTTGAGATAATGACTATAATTTTTTTCCAGTAATAACCAAAGTTAAATCATTTGTAAGTTATGATTTACTTTCAGTAGTGTTGAGAAAATAGTTGATTTTTTTTTCTATTTTCAATAAATTTGCAATAATATTAATGAATTTCTATTGTTTTCTTAAGTTAAATAATATGTAGTTAATGGTGGGTAATTTAGGAAAACAGAAGGATAATGAAGATTCTGAGTTAAATACCTTCTCTCCTTTAAGACTACTTTCCTTGTTAACATCATAAGGAAATTTTTTCTTTTAAGTACTTGAAAATATAAACATTGTAATAACACTTTGTTCAATGTTCAGTATTATTTTGTTCTACTAATAGTTTCAACTTCTAGGTTTGAACAAAACCTCAAACTAATGACTTGCTTGATACACTCTGTTCCTTTGACACTGAAATGCCCTTATAGTACCAATAATATTATAAAATAAATAACTATATATTTTCAAACTCTGCTCTCTCATACTCATTTTTTAGTTCAGTTTATATATACAATAAAAATTATTTTTAATGAGAAAATTCTGCATCCTATCTAGCAATCTGTTTCATTTACAAAATAACTTTCTTGAAATAGTTCAGCATAAAAATTTACATGTATGGAACTGACCAAGAAATATATCTTGGAGTTTTTAATTGCTAAATATGTTCTTTCCTGCACAGAATGGACATGGCTATTTTGTTTTCCTACACAGAATGGACATGGCTATTTTGGTCAAATCATAAGCTTTGGGGAAAAACATGTCTTTGAAAAGTCCTCCTGAGACAGGCTTCTATTCCTTAAGTGTGGGCTGTCTGTATTTCTGAGCAGTCTGCTGGAAACAGCCCACAGGAAGGCACAAGTGGGCAGATGCTACCAGATCTGGAGGATCATCAACAGGAGATTCAGATCTCAGAGCCAGGCAAAGAAAACACTGTGCTGTTCTCTAAGCACAAACACACTACTGATCCAGGCAGAAGAGAGAATGCTCTTTGAACTCATTTTCCAGGGATATAAATGGATTTGTAACGATCTTTCCACTTCTGTCCCACCACCCTTTCATTTTAACCAATATTGTACCGTTGCAAATATGACCAAGATTAAAGTGAATCTGTGGCTCTGAGACAATTAAAAGTCCCGCCCAGAATTCAAACCCTGAGTTGGTTGCATTAGTACCATACTCTAATTAACCTAATAACTAATGATGTAATGAGAAAATTAGGTTAAACAAGATAATTTGAAGAATTTAAAACAGTGGAATGTGAGCTGATATCATTGAGAAAGTAGAAAAAATTAATCTCATCAAGCCAGATATGCAGTACATCATTTTGTTATGATATATTGAGAAAATATTTCACTAATTCTCTAATTTTAGATTTTGGGTCTAGAGGTATTGAAATGTGGGAAATTCAGAGGTGAGTCAGATATGAGGCCTCTCATCAGGGAAATTAAGAGTTTAGTTGAGGAGGTGAAATAGCTAACAAAATATAAAACAAAGTAAAAAAATGGTGTCTTTACTGAGACTGTAATGACAATAGACTTAAAAAAATGGAAAGATAATCAGCATTACACTTTGTTCATGTTTATAGAAGCATAAAGTTACTTTAATAATTATGTTTGTTTTAAATGTAACACTTTTAAAATACTTTCTGAATATTTTGGGGTTTTGTTTTTGGGTTTTTTCTTTCCAAATACGTGTATGTCAAATAACCTTAGGGGATTTCTATGTTAATTTTGTTCAATCCTGTAAGATTTTGTATATGTCGAATACAAAGTCCAATGTAGAATACATGCTTTAAAATATATAGAGGTAATAAAATGAAATACTCTGATTTAAACTCGAGAATGTTGGATTTTTTTTTTTTTAAGTAGCTGCTAAATTCTTACTTAATCATTGCCCACGATCCTGTTAGCATGGTCATCCCTGACTTTCTAAGTCCAACTGGGTTCAGATGACTATAGAGTAAGTTAAGAGGGCTACATACAGTGGAAGGGAAAATTTACAAGTGATCTGAAGATAGTCTAGCACCCTAATGATGGATGGAAGGAAATATTAGTTGACGCAGAGGATGTAATTTAGGACATAATCAGGTTAACTCTTTTCTCCAGTCTTCAGGGCATGACTTATTTCTCATTTCATTTGACTTCCTAAAGAATGATCCTTTGACTATTTCCCTTTTCTTAAAACTATTTTCCCCTTGAATTCCAAAAGCTCCTTCTTTCCTGGTTCTCTTCCTCCTCTGCTAGTGGTTTTACCAAGTTTCCACACTTGATTTCCTCAGCCCTCAAGCTCTCTCTAGGAGATCTCTTTTACTAAATCACTCAATACTATCTAAAGTCGGTGACTCTGAAACCTTAGCAAAATAGACCTGAATATCCCAGACAGGAAATCACAGTTTTGAGTAATCTGATAAATACAACCCACTTTTCTTGAGTTCTATACTAATTTCATTTTGTTTTCTTCTTCTTTTATTAAAGCATCATTGACATACAATCTTATGAAGGTTTCACATGAGCAACATTGTAGTTTCAACACTCATCCATATTACCAAGTCCTCACCAGCTCACCCTCCACCCCATTGCAGTCACTGACTATCAGCATAGTAAGATCCTACAGAGTCATTACTTGTCTTCTCTGTAGTGTCCTCCCCGTGACCTACCTATATTGTGCTTGCAAATTATACTGTCCCTTAATCCTCTTCTCCCTGCCCACCCACTCTTCCCAACTCCTCCTCTTTGGTAACCACTAGTCCCTTCTCAGTGTCTGTGAGTCTGCTGCTATTTTGTTCCTTCAGTTTTGCTTTGTTGTTATACTCCACAAATCAGTTAAGTCATTTGGTACTTGTCTTTCTACACCTAGCTAATTTCACTGGGCATAATATCCTCTAGCTCCATCCATGTTGTTGCAAATATTAGCATTTCTTTTTTTTTATGCTGAATAATATTCCATTGTGTATATGTGCCACCACTTCTTTATCCATTCATCTATTGATGGACACTCAGGTTGCTTCCATATCTTAGCTATTGTAAATAATGTGGCGATAAACATAGGAGTGTGTATGTCTTTTCAAATCAGGGATTTGTTTTCTTCAGGTAAATTCCTAGGAGTAGAACTACTGGGTCAAATCGTATTTCTATTTTTAGTTTTTTGAGGAACCTCCATATGCTTTCCACAACAGTTGAACCAATGCATTCCCACCAGCAGTGTAGGAGGGTTCCCCTTTAACTGCATCCTCATCAGCATTTGTTTCTTGTCTTATGTTGGCCACCCTAACTGGTGTGAGAGGATACCTCGTTGTGGCTTTAATTTGCATTTTCTGATGATTAGCGATGTGGAGCATCTTTTCATATGCCTATTGGCCATCCAAATTTCTTCTTTGGAGAAGTGTCTGTTCAGATCCTCTGTGCATTTTTCTCTACTCATTTTCTTAGCTGATGAATGACCTTCCACTTAAATAGTCTACAAAAATCTGGAATACTTCAAATTTAACATGGCCAAAATAATTTATCAAGTCTTTCCCTCTACTTTCACCTTAACTTTCATCATTTGCCCATTACCTAAATGAAAAAGAAGCCTTGGGGTCCTTTTTGACATCTTTGCACTCTTTTATACTCACATCTAATGCATTAACATTGTTTTTATTGTGTCTCTACAACTTTTTCAAATGCTTCCTTTCTCTATATTCCTTTTCTGCCAGACAGTCAATGCCTGACGTTTTCAGTTCTATGGTATTTTTAAATACATAATTTCTGGCCACCAAGACGCATAAAATTACCAATGAAATTAAGAAAAATTCAGAAAAGGAATTTATTTTTAAATAAATAAACCAGTTGTTTTAACTGAAATTGAGAGACCTTATTATTAAGTCTATTAAAGCAAAGACCATGTAATCAGAGGACAGGGATGGAAGCCGCAAGTCCTGCTACATATTGCTTTGCACAATGAATCTGTAGACGAAATTGAGGGTTCTGGTTTACAGAAAAAATTGGTTCACATTATAAATTCCAGTTCTGAAAATGAACCCTTGCTTACTTTAAATTTTTCTCTTTTTTTCTATTTTATACAGCGTTTTATTATCCATATGACAGTAAAGGGCAAGGTATTTCCAGTTATGATACCATCATAGATCTGAAAATGTCAAAAATAATACTTGCTAATGGAAACTCTTTAACTGGCTCTGATAATAAAAATAGTTATGATTCACAAGAAATCAAGGCTTTTCTTAAAATCAGCCTTTTCTACCACTATTCTATTGCAAGGTGAAAGTATAGATAGTTCTTATTACATCTGTTATGATAGTAAGATCTTAGCTATTTATTGCTCCTTTTAAACAAGGTATAATTTTACTCACTGGTAATTTTATAAACTCAGTATTTCTGAACAGCAGATGTAGCTATCTGTTTCAAATAATCATTTCTCATTATGTTCTATCTCATACAAAATGATTTTATTTCATCTTCTAGTAATAATAAATTTCATTCAGAACATTTTCTATTTTAATCAATGGGCAAAATAGGACTTTTGTTATGGGATAGTCAGTTAAATATGAATGTGGAAAAATTAATGACAATTAACCTGAATAATCTGATTTTTAAGTGAGATCTTTTGATTACACTTCAGTTCAAGAGCAGATCCTCAAAAAGAAGTAGCTGAAGTTACTTTTGTAACAAATGCATTTGTCAATAAAATTTTTTCTTGTTTCATGTTCATCAAAAATAGGACATTGGGTATTAATATGGTTCTTTTAAAATCATGCTGAATAATAAATATTGTTTCTTCTGCATAACTTATTAACTTCTTTTCCAGCAGAAAGTCATTACTAGTCATTGTGATTTTGGACTTTTGATGCTCATCTCTGTCAATACAGGTCAAAGCATCAGACCTGGCACAGGACCCACAACAACATTCAAAGCTTGCCAAAATTAATTCATCTTTGAAGAAAGATGAATTCTTTCTAAAATATCAAATTAATTCTATGTCACTCCAAGGACAAGAATACTAACTTTCCCTTCCTTCCCCCCAATTCATGCTAAAATAATGTAGAGCATTGAATTAAAGAACCAAGTGGTTTTATCCAAGTAGCTCACCCATTAATTCCTTCACTCCCTTGACTGGATCATAAAATTCTCCATTCATTTTACACCAGAAACTGTTAGGACTGAATCTTCCTTTGGCACTGCAGCATTGACCTTCTAACAGTTATGGGAAAGGTACATTTACAAAACCTTGTCTGTTCCACTGAGTTATTGGAGACTTGGGACACTAGCCTAAGGTATGAACTTTGAGGGTGCACATTTATTGATGGGAAATTTTTGTAATTCTAAGTTATCAGTAGGCAACTTCTTTCTGTAAAACTCAGTACTTTTAATTTACATTTCTATCTTGTAAACTCCAGTAGCATAGTGGGCAAATGGAAAAGGCTCTTCCTCCAGCCCTCTGTTACGGAATTAAAGTCTACAGTACCTAAAACTATTGATAATCACACAAGTAGCAAGAATCAGGACCAAACACTGATTTTATTTGATTCCTAGTTTGATGCACTAGCTCATATTTGTAGGTTTTTATCAGTGTTAAATGTCTCCTGATTTTTGAGTGTCAATAAAATATTTTAGGCACACTGTTTTGTTCCTTATTTTGTTGTTTGTATATTCACTTGAATCTACATGGAGCCATGGATTCAATTTTATTTTGTTTAAATTTTGATTTCCAACCCTCTGCTCCCACAGTCCTGCCCAAACTTGAGCATGCCCCACTAGGGACATGCAGTTAGAGACCAGGGAACATTGTATTTCAGTGAGTAAATATTACACGTTTGAAGCAGTTCTGCCTCTAAATTACAGAAGCACAATTAAAGGTTCAGATATTCAAGCTTAGTTTCAGATGTCTAAATAACATTTTCTGTATGAAGGCATTTTGTTCTTTTGAAAAAAGTGCTAGAACATCTTCTTCCAGTGTAAAACTACTTTCTGGCTTATTGAGATTACATTTTACTTGCCAAAACATGTTATCCAGACCGCAGAGGACTAAATACGATCGCAACAATAATCTCCTTCATCTCTATACCAAGTAGGCAGCCAACTGAATGACAACAAGCACTTGCATTATTTACTTTGTATCATATAAGTACATTTTTGAAATAAAAATGTATTTAGTTCATAACATGCTTGTCAATTCATAAATAAATAGTGAATGTCATTGCTTGCTTCTCAGAATACTATGTGCTTTTTACCTATGTGCTTTTTATACTGACATTAATCAAATGAGCACACAATTGAACAGAAAGTTGTATCTGGGGAAAGTGCTATGAAGGTCCGAATGAAACCACAGAGTGGGTGGGCGTGGAGGCAGATATAACAGCATGTACAAAGGTACTGTGGCAAACGGAAGCATGAGGCTTCCCGGAACTGAAAAGCCATTGTGACTGGACCACAGAGAAAGGGCTAAAGTGTGCAGGGCATCATATGCCGTGCCAACAAAGATGATGCATTGCATTTGTGAAAGTATATGGACATTTATGACAATCTTGAAGACTATGTAAGTAAAAAACTCCATCCACACAACACCTTAAAACAAGCATTCTTTTAAACCCAAAGCTCTATGGGCACTTACCAAGGGCCAACTCCTCCATTTATGATGCATTACGCCTATGCCTTGTCATCTATTGCACAGCAAAGCCCCAGCAGTCTCTCTTTCCTCTCCTTCATCATCAAATATCGCTCTCCAATTTTTTCATCTACAAATATGTTATTATTCTCACAATCTGACAAATACCCTCTTTTATCCCCACTTCCCTCTCTAGCTATAGTCCTACTGTTTTCAGTTTGTTAAGTAAAAGAATCACTTCCTTTCTTCTCATTCTCTCTGAACTTATTCCAGGCAACCTTAAACCGCCCTCCAAATTACAAATGCTATGGTCAGTCACAGTTCCCATCTTGACACTGCCAGCATTGCTTGGCACACACGATCACCCCGTAACTGTGCTCACTTCCAGGACATGACGCTCACTTGGGTTTCCTTCTCGTAAGGACTTCTCACCTTCAATCCACTCTTCTGGTTTCTCTTCATCTGACAGACCTCACCACATAGAGCTCCCCAAGACTCAATCTCTAGGATTCACCTTTTTTCTATCCTTACCACTTTGGGGAAATAACCCAGTATCAAGGACTTTAAATAAAGTCTATATATTGAGGCCACCCAAATTTAAATCCTGACCTCTCTCCCAAACTACTATTCGGTTTGAAGTCTAGGATGAAAACTAGGATGTCTAATAACACATTCAAACTGATCTTCCTCTCCATATTCCTGTCATGCTGTTTTCTTCTGCTCTCAGCAAGTGGTAAATCAGTCCTTGCAGTTATTCCAAAAAAAAACAATATAGTCATTCTTGACGCTTCTTTCACACTCCACAACTAATCCATTAACAAATCCTGTAGGTTGTATCTTAAAAATACCTCCCAGTCTGACCACTTCTCACCACCTCCACTGCTGTCACTGATCAAAGCCACCGCCATTTGCCTGCCATCTGGTTACTACAATGGCTTCCTGGCAGATCTTTCTCTCTTTTACCAACTCCAGTGTATCCCTTTAACACAAATCAGATGACATCATTTCCCATCTCAAAATCTCCCCAAAGCTTCCAATTCCACTTAGAATTGAAGCCAGATCTTTTCCCAGTGTCTACCCAGTCTGGCCCTGTTAAGCTGTGAGTTCCTCTGCTCCGGAAGCTCTCCGCAGTCACTCAGCTCCAGCCAGGCTGCCTCCTGAGCTTCCCCTTGTGCGTATCTTACTGCTCTGGGGTTTTTGTTCTTACTGTCCCTCTGTCCCGACTATTCTCCCAAAAACCTTCACTGCTCACATCCTCAGCCTCTTCCTTCTCTGTGAGGTCTTCCCGGACTCCCTTTTCCAAAGTGTGATCCCTGCCCCCACTCACACACTTTATACTCACTTCCTAATGTTGTCCTCCATAGCATTTATCCCCTCAGGCAAACCATGTGGGTCACGTGTTACCCTTTTAATTACTGTCTTGTCTCTGCTAGAAGGTAAGCTCTGTCATGGCAGAGGACTTCACCTGTTGTGCTCACTCCTGTGTTCCCAGCACTTAGAATCATACCAAGCACATAAAGGTGATTCACCAACTATTTGGGGAATACATAAATAATTGAATGACTTCCTTATAAAAAAATTTTTTTATGGCCCCAAAATTAGGAAGAAAACCGTACACCAGAATGGATAGTTAGATCCTGAAAAATTATTGTAAAAAGTGATCATGTAAAGTTCTACTTCTTAGTCTATGGGGAATGAGAAAAGGTATTAATTTTGTTGTTACGTTTCATTTACATACAACATATATATATGTATATATATGTATGTGTTCCCTTATATATATGAACATTCTGTTTATATATCAAGTATTACACAATAAAAATTTTGAAGCACCTAGAAAAAGCAAATATTCAAATCCTTCCTTGAAGAACATATCTACAACAAAGGACATACAGAATTGTCAGACGTAAATATGCAAAAGCATGTGCTTACAGCACACATTAAGAAAACACACAAGAAGCAAGCCATTAAGAGCAAAATTCATTACAAAGAAAACAACCCAAAAATCAGATCACATGATGTTCAGTCATAAGAACTGACTGATGCATATCATAAAATAAACACATTTAAACAATTAAAGATACAAGTAATGGATGAAAATGTGAAAGTAACAGGATGCTACCAAAAAATGAGAAATACTAGGGGAAAAAATTAAAAGAATGGATAGAAATGTTTCCCATGATATGTCTGGTAGGTGTTGCCTGAATATATATACATATATATTAAAACCTAAAACTGAAATCAGAAAAGTTATTTTATGTAAGTTATACCTCAATAAAAGTTTGTTTAAAGGAAGCTGTACAAAGAAAAAAATTTAGTCATTGCAAGTAAAGATGCAAAGCATGGTATTAACAGTACGTTCATTAATCATGATATGAAAAGTAATGACTTAGAAGATAAAGCTGAAGAAATAACTCTAAACTCTTCATAATATAAAGAAATGGAAATATGAAACAGAGGTTAGGAGACACGGAGAATAGGATAAGCCCCAGCTAGCTCTAATATGAGTTTCAGAATTAGAAAGTTGATACAATGCAAGTTGGGACATATTTAAAGTAAAACGGATAAAAATTTCCTACAATTGATGACAGAGAAGACAATTCAGGTGTAGGAAGCCCGGCCTAAACAAGTACGACAGATAGAAAGAATTCCACACAAGGCATATATATAGCAGTAAGACTCCACGTCAGGATGATGACAAAAACATTAAAAGCTGTCAAAAAATAATATAAAGGAATAATGATGAGACAAGAGAAAAACAGATATTAGAGGAGAGTGGGATAAAAATCTTCAGCTTTCATTGAAAATAGAATTGAACATCGAACTAAATTGCCATACAAGCACGACAGAGTTGCTATGACATTTTTATACAAAACCTGAGAAAGGTTACCATCAATAAACTCTGAAGGAGCTTCTAACTTGATAGCAAGATTGTTATGCAAGATGTAATGATTACTTAATTTAATGAAGCAACTGAATTTCATTTCCTATTTTGTAACATGACTCCCACATTCCAAATGTCTTTTCAAATGTCTGCTCATATCATCTAACAGAGCTCATAAAGCATGGAGAGTTTTGCATCAAGACTGATAGTCACTGACTTGATTATAAAACAAATATAAGTAATTCTAAGGATAATCTTCCCATGAACAACTGGAAATAATATCCAGGCCAGAAAAAAATGCTCTTCATTATTTATCGTGAAAGTCTTACAAAAATCAGCAACAGAACATAGAAAGGAAAACATTTTCTTTTGCATTATCTTAATAAGCATTTCTACTGTTTAACTAAATCATGGAATATTATTATCTGTCTACCTTCTCTCTCTCTCTCTCTCAGTATCTCTATTTAGTCTCTAAGATCCTAAAGAGTAAAAAGTGAGGACATGCTATATCATTTTTGAAGTAAATTCATCTTTTTCTACTTCAAAATTAATTTCTCATTCAAAATGTAAAAATTTTTAAGTATGAAAATCATTCATACTTATTCCATTTTTTCCTATGCACAGCTTTTCAGAATCATGATCATATTAACTCTAGAAATTTGTGTTCTAAGCCTTTCAGTTAACATTAATAACAACTTTACCTAGCTTATTTTAGTGGCTGTATAATATTCCAGAGTGAATGAACAAAACCTGCCATCCTTTGTCAGAGGACCCCCTGAGAATTATTTGACAGTAGCAATCATCTTTATGCCTAAAACTTTTTGTGTTTTACATTCATTTCTTCCGGTAGATTACTAGCAGGGGTATGACAGTCTTTAGCTTGAAAACCAAGACAGTTTTCTTGTAGGATGTAAAGGAAAGGGAGCTTCTAAAGACTCAGCTTTTTCACACTGTCACAAACTCTAGTCATCAGAAAACCATTTAATGCAAAGTCTAAAATGATGTGCCTCATAAAACGCTTGGCTCACAATTTATATTTCTCAAAATTGTGACAGCATTTCTTTTTCTTTTTATTAAGGTATCATTGATATACACTCTAATGAAGGTTTCCCAAGAAAAGCAACGTGGTTATTACACTCACCCTTATTATCGAGTCCACCCCCACACCCCACTGCAGTCACTGTCCATCAGTGTAGTAAGATGCCACAGAGTCACTACTTGTCTTCTCTGTGCTACAGGGTTTCTTAAGACATTGTCCAAGAAACTGTAACTTTACACAATAAACATTTTTTTTAATCTGCATGACGAGCTACTCCTGCAGTATAATATCTAGTAGTTGAAACAGACATCAGAACACCTGATGGACCTTGAGTGGTGGCTTTTGAATTTTAATATGAAAAACTGCTACCCAATAAGAGTACTGGCTTTCAGAGGACACAATAACTCTATTTGAAGGATGCTTTCTAAACTACTCTTCTAAGACAATGTACCTCAACTATATTAAATAATGGTATTTTTCAAATGCAACAAAATATGTGGAAAGGTGGGAGTAGTTAAAAAGGAACCAGATTGTCTAATATCAAAAAGATCTCACCAGGCTGCTTTTGATCACTGTGTTCCAATTATTCTGGAATTGTATGCATCAAATTAGAAATAGTTACTTCATTTTCCCCCAAATTTCCTCTTGGTATACCTTCTCCTTAATTCTATTATTTATCATTTTGGGGATAATGGGATTGGTTACATAAAATGCTATTAAACTGCATTTAGCATAATTACATACTTGCAGTCAGTGTTTATTTTCTAAAGGCCTTCCTTTTTCTCATATGAAGGATAAAAAGAATTTCTTTTCCTCACTTCACAGGCACACACACTTTTAGGAGAGCCAATATAGAATCTTAAGGGCACAAAATCTGGAGCCAGATTTACTGAATTCACTAGCTCTCTGATGTTGGACGATTTACATAAACCCTGGGTGCATAGTACCAACCTCTCATGGTTGTTGTAAAATATTAAATGGATTAATTAATATGTCGTAAAAACAGTATATGTCAGACATAAATTAAGTACAACTCACATTTTAACAGCATCACCTGTAGCTCTTCAAATATCTAACTGCACCATGGAACTAAATTCTTTCATTAAAAAAAAAAATACATGTCAGAAATTTATAAAAAAATAACTACACTAATTCAACAGAAGTTTCAATGAAACAATGCAGCTTTGCTCTCAACTGGGTTTATTAGAATTAGTGATTCTTTTCCAAGGCCTTTCAGTTTATATGACAGTATGCTGGATTTTGTAAAGATTTTAAAAAGCAGATGCAGATTGCATACATGGCCCATTTCACTCAACACTTAAAACTTTTATGAAAACAAGTAATGAACAGTTCAGGTCATTAAATCATGCCACTGAAAAAGATGTCATCAAGACCACTGTCAATACATGACAATTGTATTTGACTAGTATTTGTATCTAAGTACTAAGTATATTAAGATATTTTGAATATTGTTTATTCAATTCAATAAATACTTGAGAATATTGTACACCAGGTCAGAAAAATAAGTAAAATGTCATTCCTAAATTTTTGGTGTTTATCAACAGAAGGTAGGATAATATTAACATACAAATAAACATAGCATAAAGTGTGGTAATAGAAATATATAAGGCAAGGTAAAGCAAAGAACCAGGAGCTTCAACCATTCATTCATTTGATTAATATCTATAGAGCATTCACTATGACCTGTTCTTAAAGTGCTTGGAATATAACAATTGAATAAACTCTAGCAAAAATCCTTGTCTGCATGAAGTTTGCATTCGTATCGGGGCACAAAATTATATCCTTGCTGAGTGATTGGGAAGGGGTTCCTGAAGAAGGTGGCAATTGAGGGGATCCTGGAACAACAGAGCAGGCCTACAAAGGACAGCTCCACACTCTTTTCCGAACTTCTTAGGACCAGCCACGATGAATGTGACTATCCGAGTGCCATCTGTGTTTTCGTCCAGACCTTAAGAGGCAATATGGCAAGGACTCTGCCTTGTTGTTACACTATTCTAATATCCAAAACTGTGCCAGGTACACAATCAATGCTCAAAATATTTTGTCAAATAGGCATACAAATGAGTAAATAAAAGGGTAAGTGAACTGAAAAAAGAAATAGAGAGAAGGAAGAAAAAAAGAAGGGAGGGAGGGAGAGTTTTATTGAGAGAGAAGGCAGAGCAATGCATAAAGCTGCAACAGAATTAATTGGGTTAAATTAAATTAATATGAAGGGAAGTACTGAATAAAGGTAGATCAGCTTTCTGTGTCAGGCCTGAACCGGCCCACCACAGAAGGCAATGGAAGATGCTTTGAAGGAAAATTATACAGTCAATGGGAATATGTAGTAAGTCTTTTCTAGCAGGGATGCAGGGTGAAACAGGATAGGAAGAGGTGATGTGGAAACAACTATAAAGGTATTACAATAGCTCGGGCTAAAGGCAATAAAAGCTAGATGGTGATAGTAGAGGGGAAAAAAGGAGAGACTATGAAAATATGTCATAAAGGAAAATTCCATAGCACAAAGCAAAAATCAACATCAAATGAGAAAGTGAAGATTTGCTTTGTAATTTCAATGTTGAAATCTATTAAACAGAATAAGAAAGAAAGGAGAAGCAAATCTCCATGGGGAAACAGCGAGGTTTGCCTTGGGACTTAGGATTTTGAGGTGCCCAGTGGTCCCACCAGGCAGAAATACCCAGCAGCGGCTGGATATATATGGAAGATGTCATCACTACACGTATAGAGGGTTAGGAGTCATGGCCTGGAGGTCCTAACTAAATTCAATTTGTGGGAATGAATGAATTTACCAAGAGAGGATTATACAAAGAACAGTCATCCGAGGGTAAAATCTAGTTGCAGAGAGAAGGAAGACAGGCTAATAAAGGAGACACGGAATGGACGGGAATGCAAGATGGTGCAGAGTTTGAAGGAGTGAATAGATTGTGGAAGGCACCATAGCAAGTGCCAAACAGTGCAGAGAGATTGAGGACGAGGAAAGGAAAATGGTCAGGCAGGTAGATGGTCACTACAATGGGAGGGAGCTGTTTTAATGAACTGAAAGGCAGACCTTAAAGGAGGGCGTGAGTGTCGTGGAGAACACACTTAACAGCAACAAGCAACTAGTTACAAATGAAGGTAGGTGTGTTCCATTGCTTTCAGATATGACGGTGAGAAAAAATGAAAGAAGTATTTATACACCGAAGGCTGGCTAATTTCCTTAGTGGTATAAACAATATTGCGCTCATTCAATCATCCTTGCTGCAACAGACAACAGCTGTGAAATTTCAAGATAAAAGAAGCATCTGCCATGTGCATTGTTCCTTTTAAGTCAACTGTTTTATATACTGAAACATGTACTTATCCATCTTTTATAGAAACATGATAGATTTCTTTGAAATGTATCTTTCCTCAGTAAGTTGGTTTTCTATAAGACTTTAAAAAAGAGAGAGTTTGGAAGATTAAATAAAGAATGGACAGGCTTTCTTGTCCTTGAGTTTCTCTACCTCAAATTTTTGTATTGGCAAAATATAACATTTCCTTGGGTCTCTCTGCCTGAGGATAAGAAGACTGGATAGTTCATTCTGGAACAGCAGACAGTTAGCACTGCAAGTGATAAATAATTAAACCTACAATTTATGGGGAAAAAATGAGGTCCAAAAAAGGTTTTAATGGCCCAAGATTGCATAACTAGTGGAACAAAACCAGGACCTGAACTCTTTTTCAATAAAGTTTTCAAAATGTCCTCCTTAGTATTTCCCACCAAAGCAACAGTGTCACTTCTTCCAGTGCCTTTATACATCACAACTGCTTGGCTGGAGGGCTGGGAAAGGGAAGGGGAAAGAGGAAGGACTTGAGGACCTGCTGGGTGTCTATGGCTCCTGGGCTCTTCAATCTGCATTCATGGAGGTGGCTCTGAGCTCCCAATTTCACACAAAAATGTGGTGACATTAAAGGTGTGAGGGAATAAACTGTATCCATCTCTCAAGTCTGTGCTTTCATTCCACTCATACTGCAAGAAAAACATGCAGATTGAGAAGGCTGTAGGCTGAGAGACCTGTGCACGTGATTTGCCTCTTTCTCCTCTAAAGCCTTTGGTCTGTGAGCTTCTCACCTAAAATTGCAAAGAAGGAATTGGCCCCAGTTACAAAGAAAGCTGATCTATACTCTTGAGGTTTGGCTGCTTAAAAAAAAAAAAAAAAAAAGAGGTATTCACTTTCTTTTCTACTTCCTATCTCTATTAACCAACGATGCAAATCATGGCACTAAACATTTGAACTACAAAGCCCAAACGTTATTTCACAGTAATGAGCAGCAAGATGGCAACAAAAATGGTGAAACCAGATCACTAATTATTTTTTTTCCCCAAAGTTCTACCATGCAACTTTCCTATGTGTATCATAACCGCTCTTTTTCATTGCTTCTCTGCTACTCACAAATGCATTTGACTTGAAAATCAGCATGAAATACAATCATAGCTCTAATTTGTTAAGGGCTTACCATGGATGCTAGGCACTATCCCAGATTAAAAAAATATATATATAAACAGCCATCTTCAGGATTATTGGCAGACCCATTTTACAGAGGCATTCTGGGTGTTACTAATTGTTTCACTAGGTATTTTCCTTTACACATGGTGTTTGTAATGCTTTAACGTAAAAGTGCTCTTTTAGCATTTTACATTCAACAGGTTTTTCATACTGCATAGGGGTACCAGCCAGAAAAGAGTATTCAGATGTAAGGGGAAAAACTAGCTAGAAGAATAAAATTAATAACGTGTTAACAGGAAGAAATGTGAAATACAGAGTCACAATATTTATATGGATAAACAAAAGCAGAAATAGAAAGAAAAGTACTTTTTCATGGTAAATTACCTCATAGCTGATTAAATGCACTCTCGGTTATTGTCATTTACATTAAGCCAGACACCGCGTTTTTCTACTACTCATTTATTCAACAAATATGTATAATCCGCCGACACTGGCTGAGCAAGTGGTGCGGCTGCTGGGCTAACCTCTAGGGAATAGAGAGGTGAGGAAAACAGAGGGTCTACATAGGGAATGTTACTCTAGCAGGGTAAGAAAGGTATGGAACACAAGTATATATCATAAAAGATATTGTTGTGAAGATTGAAGCCCAGTGTTATCTTCAGTCTTTTTTGGGTTAGGAAATGTTCTCTACTTATCCCCCAAATAATATTTGGGAGAATGGCATGTAGCAACTCATCCTGGGCTGGTGAGCTGCCAATAGGAAATCTAGAACCACGTACTGGAATAGCATACAAAGGCACTGATGGGCTGATGGATTCATGAGAAGCGAAGCACAGGCCCGGGCTGAGAAGGGTGGGCTTAGGGGGGCCATACGGATGGTACTGATGCAGCCAGTCCCCTTAAAGGCCCCCTATGTAAGAAACAGATTGGGGTACATGATTAAGTGGAACAAGGAGAGAACCAAACACAGTTTATGAATAGTTCACATGCTTGCTTAGGGTTGGGTCTTTACTTTTTCTTTTCTTTTGCTCATTAGTTTTAACACTTGTGTGATTACACTAATATTTTTAAGGCAAAGTAAGAAGATAACTGAACCTTTCATGCAGAAGAAAAAAGTAGTTTGGGAGTCATAAGTACTTAGAGGAAAATAAATAATATATTTGTTTCATAAATAAGAATTTGCAAACCAACCTAATTAGAGTAAGGGGAAAAAAGCTTTCCTCTTTAATCTGGTTGTCATTAATACCGCAGGAATTATTTTTGCACTCCTGTAGAGCTAATTACAAATCAATTTTGTGTAATTAGATATTAATACTCTGTTATGCTTTCTAATAACTCTCCATTTAACAGTGTCATAACTCAGTGCAAATTCTTAATCATTTTCATGATAATAAATAATTGTAACTTTCATTCCAATTAGCATTGACTACTTGTTCTAAACTAAATATTTCTAGGTTTATCTCAGATTTAATATATCTGAGTATATTAAAGGGTGTTTAGTTACTCAAGGTCAATTTAAGTTAGTTTGCTAATTCAAAATCAAAAAAATAACATTATTTTCTTCTCATATATTATCAACTAATTTTTGTACTTTCAAGTAGGAGCTTTGACCACTGTATTTAATTTTATTTGACCTTGACCTTTGACTTGATTCCATTCTTCCAGGGATGGACCCTTGTTTGATTTTTTTTGTTGACCTTTGCAAGCTAAAAACAGAGGAAAGGATATTGGAAGACACCTTCCTCCTATCTGCCTACACTATTGAGGATTTTCTTTCAAGATACAGTTTTATCACAACCAATTTAAAACAAAAGAGCGTTTGTTCCAACAAATAGAAAAGGAAGTTGAAATACCCTGAATAGATACTATTTTAAATACTTTATTAATGATTTTATTAGACAAACTCTAATACCAAAAGTCAACTGTCTCCTGTTACCATATTATTTTTTTAAATAGTTTGTCCTGAAGAATTTTTATAGTATAAAATTATGACATATTGAGCCACTATTATCTCAAAGAAACTGCAATAGATTTTGTAAGGTCTTTATTCGAAGAGGAAATAATACTTTACAACTGAAAGGCTTAATATTGCTCTAAAAGACTGTATATAAAATGATTTTAAGGGTCTGGTGAACAAGCCAATTTGAGTATGATATATCTATGTGTTGTTATGTTTGTTCAAAACTGTAAAAATATAGCATAACATGTATCAACCAAATTCTGACTTTTTTGGAAAATATGTAAAGCAATGCAAATACTAAAATTTTGTTGAAGATTTTTGTCTGTGTATCTTTAACACATGTCTATTTTTTGCAATTACATATGCAAAATGTAATTTTTAAGGCCAGTGATTTTTTTCTTTGGCTGAATTTCATAATTCAGGAAGAGTTTCAATGGAGCCATTATATCAAACAGGGACTATGTACATACATACACATCCTCACACAAGGATAAGTATTCTTGATGATCAAATCATTCATTTGTGGTATCTTAAAATTTAAACATTCAGTACTAAAAATATTTCTGGATTAACAAAAACGATATTACCTTTGGGAAATTCATAAGAAGGATCTCCTAACTCAATAAATTACATAAAACACTGTTGTCTTACTTCTTTTATAAATATTAGACAATTTCAGTTTACTCTGATAAATTTAGCTTGTTGGCTAATTATGCCAATGTTATATTACCTTATATAAAGATTCCAAACTAAATAAGGCCCATCTTTTGAGATTCAGTATTTAGTTTGTGATATCACAAATAAAGGAAGAGAACTGAAATTTAAGTTCTAACTCAAACTCTGTATTAAACACCCAGAATGTCTGAATGAAGGGCCCTGAAGGATGGGCTAATGGATATAGAACAAAACATTTCATTACTCATGGCGAGTCAGATTCTTTCTACCATATGGTTCCTACATGCTCCAAGTTAATGTGAACTTACACACTTGCTACACGGTAATATAAGGGCCAGTATCTGTTATTTGGGGAAGACCTCTTTGTAACTGTGACTATTTAACATATTTAGCTGACACTATCAAACACAATTTAGCCCAGTGGGCACAAAAGTAGTGTGCCATATTAAGGATGCTAAGAGCATTTAGATTCCCTGGACTCAATTCTTAAAAATCCCTAAGTAGTAATCTTTGTACATTGCCTGGTGGGAGCAACATTCACAGTTAACCACTTAATAAATGACTCTTTGTGATGAAAGTAAGTCTGAATGTGTTATAGACCACTGACATGAATAGTCATTTCCAAAGGAATTGGTCACATTAGGCAAGGCACAAAGGATAAATAACTATGACAGTGTTATTATTATCTGTAAAGTGCTATTAAAGCACTTAAAATTCTTCCACTACCATTAACACTTAACAGAATTATCTAATATACAAAAGCATTTAAACTCTCAGAAATACACATATTTACAAAGCAGATACTCTTTCCAAAAAGTTAAATCAGAAATAAGAATCAAGAGAGATTAGGCTTCCCTCAGGCACATTGAATAATGTAAATATTTCTATACTCCATAAACTTTACACAGCCCACAGAATAAACTTCTAAGTCTGCTGGTGTGGCATTTAAGGCTCTTTATAATTGGGTCTGAACCACAAATACCACTACTTACATGAAGTCTCTCCAATAGCCAGGTTAATCTCCTAATCTACTTAGTGTCTCCCTAAAATTTTTACACATTGCACACACCTTTTTACTGAAGCCTTTCCGTCCGCACCTCTTGGCACCTGTTCAAACCCCATGAGCCATAAAAGCACTGGTCAAATAATTCTAATTTCACCATTATAATCTTTTATTTACTGCAACTAAAAATATTCTCCTCACTAAATTCTTACAGAATATACATTGTAAGATATTTAATAACATATCAACTTTGTATGTGTGTATGTCTATCTTTATATCTTTATATCTATAGTTCTGTATTTATATATCTATATATCTGTATTTCATCACATTTCTATGATAGCATTTACAAAATGCCTTGTCAGTTCTGATGTTCCACAAGCAACTGCTAAAAATGAATTAACTGATTTGGGATGATGGCGAGATTCAACACTAAGATATAAAAAGAAACCAAGAAATACAAATCCTAGCCAGACCCACATGGGTTTTGCCATATATAAACTTAGGTGCTTTTTTGTGTGTATATATAGATGTAGAAAACTCCATAGGTTTCCAATACTCAGAAAATGCATGTGCCTAGGAATTAAAATGTTCTTATCCTAAATTGTTATATAAATAAAAGAGTGCAGTTCACAAGAATGGAAGTAGAAATAGGTGTTAAGTTGACATTAAAGTTGGTCATAGTAGTATATTCAGGCATTAAAAAATCCATTGACCATGTACATTAATGGAGCTGTTGGCTTTGAATCAATTTTGAATGACTATTCTTATATTTAAAAGAGCCGTCATAAAAAACAAAGGGTGAGCAACTATAAAATTAATCCACATTACTATTTTTGCTGAATAATTTTAAAAGCATGGCTAAAATTCATAAGGCAGATGTGTTGAAAAACATATTTTAAAATATTTTGTTATTTTGCTCTCTAACTATGCACACATGTTTAGAGAAAAATACTGCTATTCTTTCTCTTTTTACCTGATCCCTCTACCAAACAGTGTCTATTACCTTATACTTTTGAAAATACTTTCATAATTCTTTTTCCTATTGTTCTCACTCTACCTACAGTAATCTGCCCTTATCCACGGGGGATACATTCCAAAACCCCCAGTAAATGCCGGAAACAGCAGATAATACTGAATCTTATATATGCTATGACCTTTTCCTGTACATACATACCTATGATAAAGTTTAATTTATAAATCAGGCACAGTAAGAGATAAATAACAATAACTAGTAAAATAGAACAATCATAACGATACACTCTAATCAAAGTTATGTGAATATGGTCTCCCTCTCTCTCAAAATACCTTATTTGCTGTGCTCAACCTCTTCTTATGATGATGTGAGATGATAAAATGCCTATGTGATGAGATGAAGTGAGGTGAATGAGGTAGGCATGGTGACGCAGCGTGAGGCTACTACTGACCTTCTGACCACACGCTAGGAGGACCATCTGCTTTTGGACCCTGGTGACCTTGGGTAACTGAAACTGTGGAAAACAAAACTGCAGATAAAAGGGGACCTACTGTATCTTCTTTCTGTCCCAAACATGTTTCATAGTTAGACTTTTCATAGCATGTTTCTAGTTTTCCTTTCTTAATTTTTATGCATCATTAATTTCACTGTGATCTAATCATTTGCCTATCTCACACCACAGGTTTTCTGTTTTTGTTTTTGTTTTTGTATCACCTTATATATATTGCGCAACCAGAGAAAACACTCAAAACCATCTGCCTCGATCCACTCGTCCTCAAAGGAGACAACTGAGGCCTGGAAAAATCAGTTGATTTTCTCAGAATTGAAGAGTTAATGACAAGGTTAGCTAGAAATCAGTCTCTTGACCTTTACTGTAATAATCTTCCTACTGCTTCATGTGTCCACTCAGCCACAACAGTCAACAACTCAGGCATTTTTTGATGAGCACCTCCTTCATGCCAAGCCATGTCCATGTAAGTAACTAAAGGTTTTGTCATTTGCTGCTAGTGTCCATGGCAGCGATTCTCAGTTGGCTGGGGTTGGTGATGGTGGTGGTGATTATTTTCAGAAGCATGTATGGCACATTTTAAATTCCAGACAACCTTATTCAATTCCACCCACAGTTAGGATTCTGGCATGCCCAATGCCTAGCATGAATCAGTTTCCCAACACAGCCTAAGTTACTGACCAGGTGTAAGGGGCTGTCATTCACTGATCCTTTGAGTGATTTCCCCTGTATAAGATAATAATAAGAACAACAGAATTAAAATAATAAGAACAACAGAATTAAAATTGTTGGAATTCCAGAAATAAAATCAAATGTTAACATCTTTGGATACTCGTGAGAAGTTAAAACTTCTAAAACATATGGTATGACCAGGGACCCACAAACTTCTCTTATACCAAGGCTTAGAGAACTTTTGCAGGAAAAAAATGAACTTTTCACTAAATAATATATGCTAAAATATGTATTTTTTGACATTAAATTTCAGAGCTTTGGAAAGAATTGTCTTGATTTGCATAATATCCTTGTGTTGTAATTCAATTTCAAACACTGGAGAAAAAAGAGGCAGAGATTAATATGTATTTAACACAGATTAAAATGTACATGTCAGAAAGAACTCCATAGGAAATGTGGGCTTTTTTTCATTAATAATCAAAGGTTTCAACACTGATAATGGTAATAATTTTTTTAAATGAAGGTAATCCAAAATTAGCATTTGATTTTTTGGGATTATGAATTCATATCTAGTTATTTCACAGTAATTTGTTTTCTCAGATGAGAAAATTTATTTAAATTATATAAATAAGAGATATAGACTTAGCCTCTTAGGAGTCTTAATTAAAATATGCTCTCAAATGTATTTTTTTTCGATTTAAGAAAAATCACAATTAATAATGATCTATCACCACTATCTGTTATGTAAATTATATTCACAATATTTGCCTGGGTCAAATATGTTCCAGTATCAATAGCTTTATAGTATATATGCTAGCATATAAATGGTATTTAGTATTCAAATTCTTAATTTATATGCTTCAATAGCTCGAAGAGAGGCTATACCTACACAGCTTAATTTTTATGTTACTTAAGCATTAATTACACTCATCATTTAGGTTCTCTTGAAAGAAAATCACTCTAAGTAAAAAGTCATTCTCTCCTCTAATTCCCCTGCTTACATTTTAAGGGTTCACCTTCCAACAGTGGTGAATGAAACAGAATAAGTCATCATTACTTTCTGCTTTGCAATGTGTTCTAATAGAAAGTTTATTTTGTCAGTGTTCTGTGTGTTTACACTCTTCTTCAAGCTTGAAGACAAGTTGCAATATATGAATAGATTTTCTAAGTCAATACGTTTTTTTTTTAAATCACGACATGGTTCAGAATTTTCAATTAACTTTACACTTTAATGCATTTCAAACTTAGTTGCCAAAACTCATCTTGCTGCTCATGAAAAATACATAGCTCTGAGCCCCATCCCGAGGGAACCTGACTAAGGAGATACAAAGTAGTATGCAGGAAGCTCTATTGTTAACAAGAACACCGTGCTACTCTTTCACCTGTGGTCCTCTGACTGCACTTGGAAAAAACAGTGCTGCAGCTAATTCTTTGATAACAGCTGTCTACACAAGAACCTTCTTTTATTCATTAAGAAGTCATTATATTTCTCCACCCCCTTGTCTCCTCCCTTTCTCCTCTTGCATCTCTTCCTTTCTCCTCTTCCTTCCTGATGATATCATCTACCATTGCATATACACATATGAGTTATATAGTATCTCTTGGATGTTACTGCATTCTCAGAGATATTATGAAATGCATAATTATTATCTCTGAAGTCTAATTTGATATTTCCAGTTTATCCACTAATAGCGTTGAGTACTTGTGTGCAAAAAAGGACTGTTCGGTGGGGTGGGAACGATAGAATTTGAATAGTATTGAAATGAATTTGATTTGAAAATACCTTAAATGTAGTAAATGTATAGTTACGGGTAGCAAAAGAAAGGCTTTGAAAAATGAGGTATTTTTCTCATACCAGAATATATAGGGGGACCCAGGACTGTCGCAGTGATGTTACCTGAACTGGTAATCTATTCTCTACTTTGTACCCCGCTGACAAGGTGATGGATGAGATCACCAAAGCCAGCACCCTTTGGGGAACTCTTTGACACCACTAAATGCCAGGACAGAAACTGCTGTCTGGCATCTGCATTTATTTTTTATTTTTAAATTTTTTATTAAGGTATTATTGATATACACTGTTATGAAGGTTTCACATGAAAAAACAATGTGGTTACTACATTCACCCATATTATCAAGTCCCCACCCACACCCCAATGCAGTCACTGTCCATCAGTGTAGTAAGATGCCATAGATTTACTATGTGCCTTCTCTGTGCTACACTGTTTTCCCCGTGATCCCCCTGACACCGTGTATACTAAACATAATACCCCTCAATTCCCTTCTCCCTCCCTCCCAAACTGCCCTCCCCTTTGGTAACCACTAGTCCCTTCTTGGACTCTGAGTCTGCTGCTATTTTGTTCCTTCAGCTTTGCTTTGCTGTTACATTCCACAAATTAGGGGAATCATGTGGTACTTGTATTTTTCTGCCTGGCTTATTTCATTGAGTATAATACCCTCTAGCTCCATCCATATTGTTGCAAATGGTAGGATTTGTTTCTTTCTTACGGCTGAATAATATTCCATTGTGTATATGTACCACCTCTTCTTTATCCATTCATCTACTGATGGACACTTAGGTTGCTTCCATATCTTTGCTATTGTAAAAAGTGCTGTGAAAAATATAGAGGTGCATATCTTTTTGAATCTGAGAAGTTGTATTCTTTGGGTAAATTACAAGGAGTAGGATTTTCTGGGTCAAATGGTATTACAATTTTTAGTTTTTTGAGGAAACTCCATACTGCTTTCCACAATGGTTGAACTAATTTACATTCCCACCAGCAGTATAGGAGGGACTTTCTCCACATCCTCACCAGCATTTGTTGTTCTTAGTCTTTTCGATGCTCAGCATCTTTACTGGTGTGAGGTGATATCTCATTGTGGTTTTAATTTGCACTTCCCTGATGATTAGTGATGTGGATCATCTTTTAATATGTCTGTTGGCATCTGAATTTCTTCTTTGGACAAAAAACTGTCTCTTCATATCCTCTGCCCATTTTTTAATCAGGTTATTTGCTTTTTGGGTGTTGAGGAATGTGAGTACTTTATATATTTTGGATGTTAACCCTTTGTCAGATATGTCATTTACAAATACATTCTTCCATACTGTAGGATGCCTTTTTGTTCTGTTGATGGTGTCCTTTGTCATACAGAAATTTTTAGTCCGATGTAGTCCCCTGTGTTCATTTTTGCTTTTGTTTTCCTTTCTCAAGGAGATGCATTCAGGAAGAACTTGCTCATGCTTATATTCAGGAGATTTTTGCCTTTGTTGTCTTCTAAGAGTTTTATGCTTTCATGACTTACATTCAGGTCTTTGATCCATTTTAAGTTTACTTTTGTGTATGGGGTTAAACAATAATCCAGTTTTATCCTCTTGCATGTAGCTGTCCAGTTCTGCCAACACCAGCTGTTGAAGAGGCTGTGGTTTTAATCCGCACAAAAGCCTCATTTCCCAATTGTATATCCATGGCTCCTTTATCATATATTAATTGACCATATATGGTTGGGTTTATATCAGGGCTCTCTAGTCTGTTCCATTGGTCTATAGGTCTGTTCTTATGCCAGTACCAAATGGTCTTGATTACTGTAGTAGAGCTTGAAGGTGGGGAGCGTAATACCCCCAGCTTTATTCTTCCTTCTCAGGATTGTTTTGGCTATTTAGGATCTTTTGTGGTTCCATATGAATTTTAGAATGATTATCTCTAATTCGTTGAAGAATGCTGTTTGTATTTTGATAGGAATTACATTGAATGTCCAGATTGCTTTAGGCAGGATGGCCATTTTGACAATATTAATTTCTTACTATCCATGAGCATGGGATGTGTTTTCATTTATTGGTATCTTCTTTAATTTCTCTCATGAGTGTCTTGTAGTTCTCAGGTATAGTTCTTTCACTTCCTAGGTTAGGTTTATTCCTAGGTATTTTATTCTTTTTTGATGCAACTGTGAATGGAATCATTTTCCTGATTTCTCTTTCTGCTAGTTCATTGTTAGTGTATAGGAATGCCACAGATTTCTGTGTATTAATTTTGTATCCTGCAACTTTGCTGAATTCAGGTATTAGGTCTAGTAGTTTTGGAGTGGATTCTTTAGGGTTTTTATGTACAATATCATGTCATCTGCAAACAGGGATAGTTTAAGTTCTTCCTTGCCAATCTAGATGCCTTTTATTTCTTTGTGTTGTCTGAATGCCGTGCCTAGGACCTCCAGTACTATGTTGAATAGAAGTGGGGAGAGTGGGCATCCTTGTCTTGTTCCCAATCTTAAAGAAAAACCTTTCAGCTTCTTGCTGATAAGTATAATGTTGGCTGTGGGTTTGTCATATATGGCCTTTATTATGTTGAGGTACTTGCCCTCTATACCTATTTTGTTGAGAGTTTTTATTATGAATGGATGTTGAATTTTGTCAAAGGCTTTTTCAGCATCTATGGAGATGATCATGTGCTTTCTGTCCTTCTTTTTGTTGATGTGGTGGATGATGTTGATGGATTTTCGAATGTTGTACCATCCTTGCATCCCTGGGATGAATCCTACTTGATCATGATGCATGATCTTTTTGATGTAGTTTTGAATTCAGTTTGCTAATATTTTGTTGAGTATTTTTGCATCTATCTTCATCAGGGCTATTGGTAATTTTCTTTTCTTGTGGTGTCTTTGCCTGGTTTTGGTATTAGAGTGATGCTGGCCTCATAGAATGAGTTTGGAAGTATTCTCTCTTCTTCTACTCTTTGGAAAACTTTAAGGAAGATGGGTATTAGGGCTTCACTAAATGTTTGATAAAATTCAGTGGTGAAGCCATCTGGTCCAGGTATTTTGCTCTTAGGTAGTTTTTTTATTACCAGTTCAATTTCATTGCTGGTAATTGGTCTGTTCAGATTTTCTGTTTCTTTCTGGGTCAGCCTTGGAAGGTTGTACTTTTCTAGGAAGTTGTCCACTTCTTCTAGATTATCCAGTTGTTAGCATATAATTTTTCACAGTATTCTCTGATAAATCTTTGTATTTCTATGGTGTCCATAGTAACTTTTCCTTTCTCAGTTCTGATTCTGTTTATGTGAGTTGACTCTCTTTTTCTCTTGATAAGTCTGCCTAGGGGTATATCTATTTTGTTTATTTTTTCAAAGAACCAGCTCTTGCTTTCATTGATTCTATTTTATTCTTCTCAATTTTATTTATGTCTGCTCTAATCTTTATTATGTCCCTCCTTCTACTGACTTTGGGCCTCATTTGTTCTTCTTTCTCTAGTTTTGTTGAGTGTGAGTATAGACTGCTCATATGGGATTGTTGTTCTTTCCTGAGGTAGGCCTGTAGTGCAATATACTTTCCTCTTAGCAGGGCCTTCATTGTGTCCCACATATTTTGCGGTGTTGAATTATTGTTGTCATTTGTCTCCATATATTGTTTGATCTCTGTTTTTATTTGGTCATTGCTCCATTGATTATTTAGGAGCATGTTGTGAAGCCTCCATGTGTTTGTGGGATTTTTCAATTTCTTTGTGTAATTTATTTCTAGTTTCATACCTTTGTGGTCTGAGAAACTGGTTGGTAAAATTTCAATCTTTTTGAATTTACCAAGGCTCTTTTTGTGGCATAGTATATGATCTATTCTTGAAAATGTTCCATGTGCACTTGAGAAGAATGTGTATTCTGCTGCTTTTGGGTGTAGAGTTCTGTAGATGTCTGTTAGGTCCATCTGTTCTAATGTGTTTTTCAGTGCCTCTGTCTCCTTACTTATTTTCTGTATGGTTGATCTGTCCTTTAGAGTGAGTGGAGTGTTGAAGTCTCCTAGAATGGATGCATTGCATTCTATTTCCCCTTTTAATTCTGTTAGTATTTGTTTCACATATGTAAGTGCTCCTGTGTTCGGTGCATAGATATTCATAATGGTTATATCTTCTTGTTGGATTGACCCCTGTATCATTATGTAATGTTCTTGTCTCTTGTGACATTCTTTGTTTTGACGTCTATTTTGTCTGATACAAGTACTGCAACTCCTGCTTTTTTCTCCCTGTTAGTTACATGAAATATCTTTTTCCATCCCTTCACTTTTAGTCTGTGTATGTCTTTGAGCGAGTCTCTTGTAGGCAGCATATAGATGGGTCTTGTTTTTTTATCCATTCAGTGACTCTTGTCTTTTGATAGGTGCATTCAGACCATTTACATTTAGGGTGATTATTGATAGGCAGGCTTTGGTTTCATGGTTACCAAAGGTTCAAGGTTAACTTTCTTAATATCTAAGAGTCTTACTTAACTCAATTAATATGCTATTACAAACACAATCTAAAGGTTCTTTTTTTCTCCTCCTTTTTCTTTCTCCACCATTCTTTATATACTAGGTATCATATTCTATACTCTTTGCCTTTCTTTTGATGGACTTTGGGGATAGTTGATTTATTCCATTTACTTAGTAATGAACTGTTCCGCTTTCTTTACTGTGGTTTTATTACCTCTGGTTACGGCTACCAAACCTTAGGAACACTTCCATCTATAGCAGTCCCACCAAAATACACTGTAAAGACAGTTTGTGGGAGATAAATTCTCTCAGCTTTTGCTTATCTAGAAATTATTTAAACCCTCCTTCAAATTTAAAGGATAATCTTGTTGGATAAAGTATTCTTGGTTTGAGGCCCTTCTGCTGCATTCCATTAAATATATCCCTTCTGGCCTGTACGTTTTCTGTTGAGAAATCTGATGATAACCTGATGGGCTTTCCTTTATATGTGATCTTATTTCTCTTTCTGGCTGCTTTTAATAGTCTGTCCTTATCCTTGATCTTTGCTATTTTAATTACTATATATCTTGGTGTTGTCTTCCTTGGGTC
Source organism: Manis pentadactyla (assembly GCF_030020395.1). Taxonomy (NCBI): domain Eukaryota; kingdom Metazoa; phylum Chordata; class Mammalia; order Pholidota; family Manidae; genus Manis; species Manis pentadactyla. Next base: position 10,707,669 of record NC_080034.1, read on the forward strand.
CCTTGTGTTGGGAGATCTGTGCACCTCCATGGTCTGAGAGACTATCTCCTTCCCCAGATTGGGGAGGTTTTCAGCAATTACCTCCTCAGTGACACTTTCTATCCCTTTTTCTCTCTCTTCTTCTTCTTCTGGTATCCCTATAAGGCGAATATTGTTTCACTTGGATTGGTCACACAGTTCTCTCAATATTCTTTCATTCTTAGAGATCCTTTTTTCTCTCTGTGTCTCAGCTTCTTTGTACTCCTCTTCTCTAGTTTCTATTTTATTCATTGTCTCCTCCACCGTATCTAATCTGCTTTTAAAACTTTCCATTGTATGTTTCCTTTCTGATACTGTGTTCCGTAATGATTGGATCTCTGACCAGAATTCATTCCTGAGTTCTTGAATATTTTTCTGTACCTCCAAGAGCATAAGATCATGTTAATGATTTTTATTTTGAAATCCCTTTCAGGAAGATTCATGATGTTGATGTCATTTGAATCTTTCTCAGGAGTTGTATTCATAACTTTACTTTGAACCAGGTTCCTTTGGTGTTTCTTATTTCTATATGGTGCCATCTAGTGCCCAGAAGATCTGCTCTCTGGAGGTCCTCAGTCTCTGAGCAATACTGGGGGTAGCAGGGTAGTGGTATTGGTGCCTGGGGGAGGGAGGAAAGAGCTGTTTCCTGCTTCCCGGCTGCTATGCCTGTCTCCACTGCAAGAACCAGTGGGCCAAACACACAGGTATAAGCCTCTATGCTTTGCATTTGTAGTTGCTATAGACAGGTCTTCCCTCTGGGTGGCCTAATGCCAGGGTAGGGTTTGCCGGTTTGTGAGCCAGATGGGGCTGGCCAGGAGAAAGGCGCAGTAGGCTGCGGAACATGGAGGGGGTCCTTGGAGCTGTGTAGCCAGCCAGGGAGCTGGAGTGCCTGAGGATCATGTAAGTTTCCAACCTGCTGGGCATAGTGCACCTGAGCAATTTTGTCTATCTATCCCTTTTACTGAGCAATAAGCTCTGTGAAATCCTTGCCCTGTTAGCAGCCCTCTTGCTGTTAGGAAGTCTCTCAGACTGCCTGTCTTTCATTTGTCCGAGAGCAGCTGGATATGGATCTCTACTTTCCACAAGCAGCTGGAATCTCAGTCTCACCAGGAATTCTGCCTGTCTTAGCTTTCCGATCCTCTAATCATGAGAGTACCATTGAAGCACCATGAAATGTAGGTTTGTGCTCCCCAAACAAATCTTCAGAGTTAGGTATTCAGCAGTCCCAGGCCTCCACTCCCATCCCCTGCCCCACTCCCTTTCTCTTCCTCCCATCTGTGAGCTGGGGTGGGGGAAGGGCTTGGATCCCATTGGGCCATGGCTTTGGTACGTTACCCTGTTCTGTGAGGTTTAGTATTTTTTCCATGTGTATGCAGTCTGGCACAGTCCTCTCTCCTGTTGCTCTTTCAGGATTAGTTGTATTAATTATATTTTCATATTATATGTGGTTTTAGGAAGAAGCCTCTGTCTCACCTCTTATGCCACCATCTTTAATCCCTCAGTCCTCCATCTGCATCTATTTTTATTTGGCTTTATTTTTCCAGGGATAAAAACAAAATTATAACCAGCTGACCTAGAAATGTTATTATTGAACTAAGTTTAGAAATACCTTAGAGCTTTCTTAAAGGCACAACGAAGTTATTGTAACTAGATATTAGTCAGAAAAAACAAAATTTGCATACTTAATGTTTTCATAACTCTCAGTCCATGAAATTCAACTATTAACTAACAATAAATTTGATAAATTTAACCAACTGAGCTGTTTGCATGGTTCCACTTGTGAAGTGGCACAGTATCTCTTAGAAAAAAATTCCAGTTGTATTTTTTTAATGTTTCACACATTTCCCTCACTTAAGTGAAACACACATAAACATTTTTCAAATGCTTCATCTGAAGAGCTCTGTCTATAAACTACTTATAATTGGGATGCTACTGCCTGTGGCATCATTGCCAAACTGTATCTTTATTTGGGAATTTATGATCAACTGGCAAGCAGAGAATATATCACTAATCACTGTCATGTTAAAACAAATTAATATGTATTTCAATGTGCTATGAAAAGCACATATTTAATATGATAAATATTCACATTATCTATAAATTTGGGTCTTATTTGAGATATGTTATAACACGTTTAAGCAAATTCAGCCATTCATGTTAAAGAGTTCTTTTAAAGTGTTCAAAAAGGTTAAGTTGTGTTACATTACTGCTATTAAGAATTGAAATTTGCATAACCTTTTCTTGACCTTGTCCATAAGTATCAAAGCCTTAAAAAGTACATATCTTTATACAATTTTAGAATTTATGAGTAATTAATAAGACAACTATAATAATAATAATGAAAATTAACAACTCCTAATGATATGAATGCTTAACACAGCATTACAGCAAATTAAATGTACTCTAAAAGTACAATCATAGGAGACTACTTTAAAACCATGGTATATTGCAAAAATGAGATAGTATGTAGATAACTGATTTATCAATGTGAAAATAGGCCATAATGTATGATTAATTAAATTTCTGATTATAATTTTTACACTATTATGTATTACATGATCACATTTTTAAAAATTACACAATATATATTTATATGCACATTTCTATAGATACTGAGAAAGAAATGTAGTGAGATATTTTAAATATTCAAGATATATTCTAAATATTAAGTTATTATTGTCTCTGGGAAGTGAAATATTAAGTCCTCCTTTCTAATTCAGGAAGTTTGCTGATTTGTATCTCTACAATAAACTTGAGTATTCTGTAAACAGTAGATGAATGGATAAAGAAGATGTGGTACACATACACAATGGAGTATTATTCAGCCATAAGAAGAAAACAAATCCTACCATTTGCAACAACATGGACGGAGCTAGAGGGTATTATGCTCAGTGAAATAAGGCAGGCGGAGAAAGACAAGTACCAAATGATTTCACTCACCCATGGAGTGTAAGAAAAAAGCAAAACCTGAAGGAACAAAACAGCAGCAGACTCACAGAACCCAAGAATGGACTAACGGTCGCCAAAGGGAAAGGGACTGGGGAGAATTGGTGAGAAGGGAGGGATAAGGGGAATAAGGGGCATTACAATTAGCAGACATAATGTAGCAGGGGGGACACGGGGAGGGCTGTACAACACAGAGAAGACAAGTAGTGACTCTAGGATTAAAGATGGTGGTGTGAGAGGTGAGACAGAGGCTTCCTCCTAAAACCACATATAATATGAAAATATAATTAATACAACTAATCCTGAGAGAGCAACAGGAAAGAGGACTGCGCCAGAGTGCATACACCTGGAGAAAAGAGCAGACCTCATGAAACAGGGTAACGTACTAAAGCTATGACCTGGCAGGACCCAAGCCCTTCCCCCACCCCAGCTCACCAGTGGGAGGAAGAGAAACTGAGCAGGGAGGGAGTGAAGGCCTAGGACTGCTGAATACCTAACTCTGGAGATCTGCTCTGGGAGCACAAACATACATTTCATGGTGGTTTCATGATACTCTTGTGATTACGGGGTTGGAAAGCTAACAGAGGTGGAATTCCTGGAGAGAGTGAGATTCCAGCTGCTTGTGGAAAGCAGGGATCCATATCCAACTGCTCTGGGACAAAAGCTTATACCTGTGTGCTCGGCCCACTGGTTCAGGCAGTGGAGACAGGCACAGCAGCCCAGAGGCGGGGAACAGCTCTTTCCTCCCTCCCCCCAGGCACCAATCCCACTCCCCTGAGACCCCGGACATTGCCTCAGGGGCTGAGCAGCTCCACAGAGTAGAGCTTCTGGACACTAGATGGCACCACACACAAATACAAAACACCACAGGAACCTGGTGCAGCGTAAAATTAATATAACCCCTGAGAAAGATGATATGGACCTTATGATTCTTCCTGAAAGGGAGTTCAAAATAAAAATCTTTAACATGCTAATGGAGGTATGGAAAGATATTCAAGAACTCAGGAATGAATTCTGGTCAGAAATCCAATTGTTGAAGAGCACAATGGATGGAATTAAAAGCAGGTTGGATACTGTGGAGGAGAAAATAAATGAAATAGAAAGTAGAGAAGAGGAATACAAAGAAGTTGAGACACAGAGAGAAAAAAAGTCTCTAAGAATGAAGGAATATTGAGAGAACTGTGTGACCAATCCAAGCAGAAAAATATTCATATTATAGGGATACCAGAAGAAGAAGAGAGAGAAAAAGGGATAGAAAGTATCTTTGAGGAGGTAGTTGCTGAAAACTTCCCCAGTCTGGGGAAGGACATAGTCTCTCAGGCCATGGAGATCCACAGATCCCCCTACACAAGGGACCCAAGGAAGACAACAGCAAGACACAGAGTAATTAAAATGGCAAAGATCAAGGATAACGACAGACTATTAAAAGCAGCCAGAGAGAGAAATAAGATCACATACGAAGGAAAGCCCATCATGCTAACATCAGACTTCTCAGCAGAAACCTTACAGGCCAGAAGGGAGTGGCATGATGTACTTAATGCCATGAAGCAGAAGGGCCTGGAACCAAGATTACTTTATCTGGCAAGATTATCATTAAATTTGAAGGAGGGATTAAACAATTTTCAGATAAGCAAAAGCTGAGAGAATTCACCTCCCACAAACCATCTCTACAGTCTATTTTGGAGGGACTGCTATAGATGGAAGTGTTCCTAGGGGTGGATAGCTGACAAGTAGTGACTCTATAGATCTTACTATGCTGATGGACAGTGACTGTAATGGGGTATGTGGGGGGGACTTGATGATGGGGGAAATCTAGTACCCACAAATGTTGGTCATGTAATTATATATTAATGATATCAAAATAAAAATTAAAAAAAATAAAAAACCCAGTAATGAGTATCATGCAAATTTTAGAATATCAAATCTCTAGATTGTTTCATAACTATTAAAATGATGATTTAATAGATGTCAGCCACATGGACAATCTGTTTGTCAACATGTGAATACACAGAACCCAAAATTGTATATATTTCAACTTTGTGTTGTAAGAGTTATATGGAAGGGAACATAGAAAATGCCAATGATTTATTGGGTTCTGGAACCACAGGGGCTTTTATTCTTTTAAAAAATTAATATTAATACTGTTATCAAGCTATTTGAAAAAAATTTGAACTTAGGTGCATACATCCAATGCCATAATCTATAAATATGAAAAGCCTATCCCAGAGTCCTGAGTTTCAATAGTTATTTATTTCTGAAAACCTGGTAAATGGGTAAGGTCTTTACTGACTAAAAATACATATATAAAAATGCAACCTGTGACTATTTGAGCCAAAAGTTAGCAAGTAGAATCATATAGATATTTATTTACATTATGATTATAAGCAATGACAGGATGTCTGCATATTTTTTAAAAGGAGACAGCAAATCCTTAGGAGTTCAAAAAGAATCCATCTTAATATTAATACCTTAAATTTATAAATCATAAACACTGAATATGGAAATACTCTTTATAATCCTAAAATTACACAGGAAATGTAATGAGTTCAAGTGAGGAAAATAAGTACTGGGGCCATCATTCATTCATTTACAAACATATTTATAAAATACAGCCACTGTGGAGGCAGGCGCCAAGCACCCTCTCCCACAGTTCAATGGACACAGATAATGTGAATTTTTATCTCTGGTCTCGAAGCTTTCTAGTAGATGAGATGAATTTCATAATGTCACTTGTGGGATGAAAGTTTCTTTCATGGGTTAGGGAAAAACAGGGTGGACTTTGCACCATATCAGGTTTTCTTACAAATTCAATTACATTAATTAGCAGAATGGAATTCAATAAAGTAAATAAAGTAGAATTAGACTGAGAAAAGAAACAGGCTATAAGATGAATGATTAATATTTTTGGGAGACTGAGAATTTTTTTAATGTTTACTTTCTATTTTCTACAGTGTGCATTCAGAATATAGACTCACTTTATGATAAAAGTTTTTCATAATCATGATATATATATTTTTACAGAACATGAGAAATCATGATAAAAAAATAAGAGCTTACTTATTAATTTAAATAAATTAAAAATAAGAGATTACTATTAATTGAATTTGAGTGATTTGACATGTAAAATAAATATTGAGAAATTATATTTTATTGAGAAATAAATATTGAGAAATATGAGAAATCATATTGAGAAAATGATTTTTAATGAAGGGATTGAATTAAACAGGATTTTAGAAAGGTACCTCTGGTAGTAAAGTGGAACCCAGATTGGACTGATTGAGACTGTACTTCCCTAACCATCTGCCTGGAAAATCTAATGCCCAGCCACTTGTTCCAAATAAATAAGTTCTAAAACTCTAACATACTTTATTTATACAAGGCCATTGGTTAACTGATTAAGCTGATTCATTAATCAAATGGTTAGTTCAATTAGATTTGTCTTTCAATTGACCAGTGGTTTTGGTAAACACACATTACTGTGAATATTTTGTCATATCATGCTATTCTCCACAAGTGTCATAACATGTGGAAATTATATATTAAGATTTTACCTTTCTTGTCAACATCTATTGAGTTCTCTATCCTCTAAGCAGATCTAGTAAGAACTATTGCTTCCCCATTACAAGTGAATACAATCTGAAGCTTGAAATACAAAGAGAAATTAGCCAAGCATTGTACTTTTCTTCCTGCATCCATAATATGACACATCCACATATTACCATATTTACTTCCCATCTCAAATAGTGCTCATTTCCAAGAGTACAGTAAAAATTAATTTCCCCACTCAATGGAATGAATTAGACTGCATTCAAAATTCAGTTACTGGTGTGTGTGTGTGTGTGTGTGTGTGTGTGTTTTAGTTTCTTGGAAAAGTAAACAGTCTGAGATTTGAAGACAGCTCTGAGTTCTGAAAGTTTAAGCTTTGTGTCCTTAAATGTATTGGTTGAATTTATTGGATTTCATTTTCTTCAAGGGAAAAATAAAGGAGTTAGATTATTTCATTTCCTTGCCTTTAAAATACTACTCATTTTTTTCCTGTATGAATCATTATTGTGTGATTTCAATCTCTCATAAAACCCATAATCTATGTGGCAAAGGGTTCAGCTTATTCTAGGCTGTGTCCTCTGCTTTGGTGCAGACATGTCTGGATGTATTTGCCAAGCTAAGGGGACAGACTGGAGAGCAGTGGGTCTGTGCATTCAGTGTGAGTGAGAATCCTTTGGCTAACCAAGGAAAGGGGGAGCATCGCGCTCTGATTAATGTGTGCTGGGGAGATCAACAACGGAGAGGACAGGATAGGGACACTCAGCTGAGTTTGAAGCCTCAAAATAAAGGACAGTGATGTTTATAGCCTCCAAGAATAAAGCATGACACTGAGCAGAGAGAAACATTTCCTTTAAAACAGAACATTTGATGAACCCATGTCCTAGGAACTCCTAGAAATAACACAGGGCAGAGGAGGGGACTATGTTTTTCAATTACATACATGGGCAACAAACAAGTAAAATAATTATCACTATACATATCAATTAAGCCTATAGATCTAGGCCAATGGAGCTGGAGAAAACTCTAAATTTGGTCATGATCTCATCAGCAAGGCAGAATCCTTTTCGCTTCTGTGTCAGAATACAGTTTCTGTATTAAAAAGCTTGTGAAGAGCAGGCAGGCCTGCTTAGCTGGCCGCTGCTTGCCTCCTCCCGTCATCCGTCCAGATGCATTGTTCCATGCTCCCTCAACAGCTGTTTGCAGCTGTCTTAAGTAATATTTTTTTGTATAATAATTTTATATGTACTGGTCTTAACTCCTTATTTTAAGGCTGATTGACTTAATATTCCAGAGCAACACACGGCATTTCACCCCACATCTTTGCACAGGACATTCTTCTGTGCATATCCTGCCCGCACCAACTTGCTCCTCCTAGAAAATTACTTTGCAGTTTTTAAAATGCCATTTTGAGGTGCCTTTCTCCAAGAAAGTGTTCCTTACTCTGCAGACTGAGTCACTCTTCCTTTGCTATCATCTATTTTAAGTGCGCTTCTCTTGCTTCACTCTGCATGCAGTGTTCCAGTTCATTGCCTTAAATGTTCGTCTCCCCTACAAACATGAGAACCTTTAGATAAAGACCCAAAACAGACTGGAGGCATAGGAGTCTTGTGAATATGTAAATATTTGATGAATTCAGTTAAAGTACACTGTCATAAACTCACCCCACGTGAGTTAGTTGTTTTTCAATAAACCATCCATTTTATAAGTTTATTTTTCATTTTGTTTAAAACTTTTATCCCTTGACTTGCAAAGTAAGTCTGTGACTGGGGCAGGGGTAAAGATATTCTTTAATTCTGTAGAGAATGTATTTAAACTAGGTGTCAGATCAATGGGAATGTCACAGTAAGAAAATGTAAGTAGGAGGAAGGAAAACATGCTAAAACTAGAAAAGGCATATAGGTTCATCATTGGTGACTGGTTAGAGCCTGGCAAACCAAAATGCTTTTAAGTGGTTTACTAATAAAGCAAATATTATTACGTGATGTCAGCTTCCTTGTTTAATGTCCATTGTCCAATAGAGGTGAAAGAATACATGACTGAGAAAAACCCCAAATATCAATTTGAGGGGCAAGACTTGATGAAGGAAAGGGTGTCATGTCCCGAGACAGTCAAAGCGAGCACAAGCATTTGGCAAGGTGGCTCAGCTGCTCAGCCTTCGGTTCCAGGTCAGGGACTTAACTCACTAAACAGGAGCTGCCAAGCCCTTAACTACTATGAATCTCCATTCTCACTTCTGTAAAATGGGGAAATGGCGCCAGCGGATACTGCGGTGAGGACTAGGTGCGCTGCCCACCCATGGGTGGGGCTGGCTTACAGGCGTCAGTGTGCGGGCATCCCTCTGCGCAAGGGCTCAGTGCCCTACCCCGGCCCCATCCTCACCTGCTGAGGCTCAATGAAAAGGATTCTCGGAAGCTTTCCTCACAGCCCCAGGAAGACCCGAACGGACATTTCTGCACGTACGTAGTTTGTTTTCCGCGACTTACCTGCGTGTACATCTGTCTCCTTTCGCAGGCAGTGCCCTGCCAAAGAGAAGTCGCATTGTTTTTCCTCCTCTGTGTACCAGAAGCTTCTGGCACGGTGCTTGATGCCAGACACTCAATGCGTGTGCATGGAATGAATGAAATACAGAATGACAAACACAAGGGATTCTCACCATGGCTCATTCATTTCTGTGTAATGGCTCACTTCAGCAGCAAGGCAGGCCTTGAGATAAGAGGTGGACATTCTACCCGGAATGTTTTCTCAAAAAGAAAAAAAAAACTAGGAAATTAGAGTAACAAATATACTTCATGTCTCTGTAAACAGTTTTCAAATAGCTTTTACCATTGTCTGTGAGATCCTTTCCTTCGAATTTTGCAAGGGAGGATGTATACAAGTATACATAAAACTCATGCTTGTTTCTCCCACTGTTTCCCCGACTCCCAGAACAGAGGCTACCTATAAATAGACCCCTAAGAAATTTCACCCTATGGTCTGGCAAACCCATTCTGTTTTATTTCATTTCCAGAAAGGATTGTGCCTAAGTTGTTATGAATGGGAAAAATATTTATTTCCTGGACTGACTGTATCAGAAGTTATAGAAGCAAATATTTCATTTCACAGTTTTCTGAATTTGGGTCATAATCGTGGAATTGTCACCAAGACAACCACAGACCTATGTAGTGAACCTCAAAGATGGGGAGGACACATTCCCAGAATGTGTGCATTCAGCAAGGGCTTCACCGAAGCTTTCAGACGAAATAGGAAATTCTCAGAGATCACTTGGAAAGACTGGTAGCACAATGATTATAGATACTCGGGCATAAAATATATGAATAGCTCAAAAGAATGGCGAAGATAATGAGAATAGAAAGAATACAGGGAGTGCCAGGCAGAAGAGTTGAGATTTGTATGAATACAAGGCTTCCAAAAAACCCCATTGGAAGAAAGTGGCATTTATGCAGATTATAGTCCATATAGTGTTCAGAAGAATACTCTAATAAAGCGGTAAAACACAGATTGAAACACGGAAATATCTTGGGCTAATACAGAGTTCTACCTAGATGCCAAGTGGAATATGAGAGAGATATTTATAAATTTCATTCAATCCACTACAATCCTATGATATACAATTGTCATTATTGTAAGTGAGGAGTGATGTGATTGAAAAAGCTTACAAAACGTGAAACGTGGCCAAACAGCAGAGAAAGCTTTGAAATCACATCAACCTAGTTCCAAAGCATCTTTCTTTCTCCTTTCACACCACTGATCCTTATGCACAGGCTTATCATTTACTTGGCAGCAAAAACAGAAGTGATTCATGAGGATGGAACCTGAAATTCTATGAGTCTGTGGTTCTATGACTATGTAAAGCCATTAACATACATTAAGTACGAAGTCTGCAAACCAGTGTAGTTCATGAGCAGGTTACAAAAAGAAAAAAAAAGAAAAGAAAAAAATTCTATCCAAGGGAAATAATTATTAAGAGTTATTGGACTCTTTTAGAAATCTGGTAAAAGGTACAAACTTTCTCCTCAGAATGCTTTTCATTTTAATTCAAGGTGTTCACGGACACCTTCAAGCTCATTCATGAGCATTTTGTGTTTACTTATTACATAGCTTAACCTTTTTCCAAGGACTTCTGACAATTTCAGCTTTTAGATTCCCCATAAATATTCAACCTTTAAAAATTAAAACTCGACGGAAGAAAAATTCTGACATTTTGATTTGAGGAAAAACATTGATTTGACCTCTAGCTAGCTAAGAGCACCTTAAGATTTGCATTTTATCACTGTATCCTTGCATGTGATTATTTTAAGAAGAAATACATAATTGCACTTTTTTGTCATAGCAACCTCTAGCATCTTATTTATCTTGGAATTCTGTACCTTTCTATACTACATATTTTGTTTTATTTCAAGATAAATTTTTTTACTCCAGGAAAATTTCATTTACCTGCAGTTTATCAAAGATAACTTTAACTTCCTGTTTCTACCTAACTTCTTTCACAAGGCCACTGACTGATTATAAGAAAAGATATGCGATTGTTAAAGTGATGAGTTTCCAGTGGCATATGCAGGAAAGACCAGCTAATAGCTAATACCACTGAATGCACCTGACAGTTCTAAATGCTACCCATATGTTCACTTTTGCTTTTATGGACATGTTACCAAAAAGCTCCAGCACTTGGTTCCACCTATGTACCTATGGCTTTAATCAATATTTTACAGAATCTCAAAGTTGACACAAAATATTTGTGGTTAATAATAATAGAGTCATGAACCTTTTCACAAAACTTTTCAAGAAAATCAAGAATTTTCTGTTTGATCTATGTGAACTGAAGGAAGGAAATATTATACGTCGCCATCCTGGGACTCCAACAGTACCTGGTATTAAAACTTTTAAATTATCTGAGCACAGTTAACAGTCATATACAGGATAAGATCAAGCTGGATGTAGGTGACGGAACCCCAATACCTCTGTGATCCTCTCTGCACACAGACGACTCAGGGAGGATTAACTGGCAGAGGACGGCTCCCAATCCCTGATTCAACCTCCTACTGAACTGTATTCCTAACAGGAATATGGTTTGTTATGGTGGCTCTCATCCTTTGAGAGCTACAAAGGAAATAAATCCGCTGAAATAGAGCTCCGGATGGTAGAGGAGCTAATCTCCACATCTTGAGTAAACTACTTAATCTTTTAGGCCTCACCTTATGTGTAAAATGGGAATAATAATAGTCCTTGCTTTATAGGGTTGTTCTGAATATTAAATAGATGAGCATATAGTGGTACATGCGATGAGCTCAATATGCTGCGGCTATTACCACAGCATAAATTTTTTCCCCAGTTGCATCTCGGTTTGCAGAAGAGTAACACAAATTGGCCTGCATTTCAAACTGATTCCACAGCTTCAATAATTCTTACATTTTATCGATCCATTTTTATAGATTGCTATGAAATACACACACACCATTAAAACATTAAGATGAGTTCATAGTACATGGCTCTTCCTTATGGGATTAGATCATATTTTGATACACGTATTTGCTGTGGCTATAGCTTTGAATCATTTCCAAATTTAAAGATACATAAAATTTGCTAATATACATAAGCAATTTTACTATCCGGCAGTCCCTGTGTTGGTTTGGTTATATTGTAGAAAGTAAGAAACACAATATTTTTGCTGAAATATAGCTACTCACATACAAGTCCCAAACTGCACAGGCAATTTTTAACACTTAGAGTTCTAATGAGACAGCTTTACATGCATCTTGAGAAAGCAGCTGTGCAAAAGCTCGCTCTGTCATGGATGTAAGGGCGGTAAATAACACACTAACCGTGTACAGTTTCCAGATTTAGAATAAGAAGGGTGATTTCAACAATGAATGAGATCATAACATAAACAATTTGTAAATAGGGTGATAATTTTATCCAATTAAAAATTTAAAAGAGCATAACCTTGAGGAAAATTATGAATGCCTTAAGAACAAATTCATGCATAGAGATAAGTGCACAGTTCACCCTGGACTATGTAGATAAAGGGAGTATCTATGGATATAAAGAGTATATATGATATACACTCATACACAAAGAATACAAAAGATCCAGACAAGTTTAACTTGGGAAAATACTGAATATATAGAGAAGGGCTGTGGGTTGCTGGGATTATAAAAACCAACAGCAAATCTTAAAGATGAAGATCCGGCTACTAGCCCACAGGGTGGAACGGGGGAATGTCTGCAGCAGTGTAACCCCGAGATGCGCCGACAGCCGAGACCTATGGAGCAAGCACCTGAGCTGCCGGCCTCTCCTGAGTTAGGACTTACTCTGCAGGCCGTCTTCATGTAGGCTCATTAAGGATCCTCAAGTGAATTGTCCAGCTAAATATTTTAAAGAAAAGGGAAAAAATGACCAGAATAATTGTGAATGCTTGATAACAAGAAATGAGGGAACGACGACAGAGAAAAGAAGCAGTCATCTAACATGGCCAGAGATGTAGTTGTATTTGGCCAAGGGTAACCTGGCTTGGCTTCCTGGTCACAGGTATTATGCATTGTCCGTGGGGTAAGTAAGCCCAAGTATTTGCTCACATATCTGAATGTGAACACTTCTGTCTGGGGTGCTACGTATTCTATTTATTAGCGAAAAAGAGAATTCTTTGCAGTACTTCCGTATTAACTAACATTTTAAGGTTAAGAAGGGTTTTTTGGAGACCCTGGGTCTAATTGGAGGGAGAGGATAAGGGAAAGAAGCACCCCAGGAAAAGGATGGTGGGTATAGCGCAAGGTGTGAGAACACGGGGGCCCCTATAACAGACTATATGGTGAAATACTCTCGCTTTTGCTTCTCTCCCTCCCCCATGAGAGGTCTGATAGCTTTAGGGAGACCATCTGAAAATCCTTTGTCCTCCTAAGTGAGAGGGAGTCGCAGGAGTGAGCATGGAGCAGGGAGTGCTTCAATGCGATGCACCCGAGCTCCTGCTAGAGGGAGGCGTGGGAAAAGGGGCATTGTTTAGTGCTGATGTTAAATAAGCATCATTAGAGCATGCTTATTTCTCCCCAACAAGAGATGTATTTACAGTTTAGATTCCAAACAGTAAACTGGTTCTGCCAAAAGAGGTTTAAAGTGTCAGGCCTCTTGACAGTGAGAGGCAATGTTGATTGTGCCCAGCACACGAAGCTGCCAGAATGGCACAGACACAGATGTGGAAGAATCCAGGTGGGCGAAACGGAGAGAGTCAGAAGCCCAGCGCCACCGGCAACCTAGATTGCAGACAATGAAAAGCAAGGTCTTCCTCGGAATCTTAAGATCACTTAAGCAAGAGACTAAGCACCTACTGCAACTTAGCAATAAGGGCCCTGAAACAAGACTGAGCATTGAAGCTCTCGGGCCAGAAGCCCTGCCGGCTGCTCCAGAGGGTCTGAGATGAACCCCGACTCCTCTCTCCTGCTCTTAGGTTACAGGACCCACGAGCTGCTCAGGGAGGAGGACCCAGATCCATGGCCAAGGAACTCCATCTGGCCTTACTACTGAGTGCGGAGTTAAGTCAATCATTCTCACAAATTCACCAACCCTTAAATTCTTCCAATTAAAATAATCTTTGGAGATACCTGCCCTAGAAGCAATACAACTCTTCTAGTCAAAAAGATTCTTGGGCCTACAGGCAGTAACAAGAGAAAAACATGTTTATCTTTTAACCAATTTCCTTTTTAACAAACATCATCTGTCAAGCTAAGCTACAGGTTATAACAACACCGTTCTGGTTGACCAGTTGACCAGACCTGTATTTATCTCTCAGATTCTGATTTCTCTCCTAGGGCCTGTCTTCCTGGGCTTTCCAAAACATAATTTAGGTTTGCCCACAAACATTATTATAACATCCTTGGCTTGGCTAAAAGGATCTGTATTGTCACATTTAACTGACTTCCAACTGACCTGATTTAAACATAAAATGTCATTTCCAAAATATAATTTGAATAATACTTTTAGCTTGTGCACCAAAGTCTCCTGTGGGCTATATTTTAATTTATCTTTAAAAAACTATTTCAGATTGGGAAGACGTGATCACACTCTTAGATATGTGGAAAGGGAGACATAGTTTCTTCATTCAAAGCCAGCCAGCTAGCTAATCACACAGCTAGAAGTGAAGCTCAAATCTTCTAACTTGAGAAACTGCAGTGTCTATATACTGCCCAGTATTCAATTTTTCCCAGCAGGAAATTGAATTTTCCTAAGTAGACAATTTCCATAGAAACAACATCAAACAAAGGATTTTTAAAAAAAGGAATAAAAATCATCAACTAATTTCCCTCATCTTTTGTATTGTATATATTCATCATATTATACTGCATATATTTATATTTCATACACAATATTTTTATTTTTTTAAAAAGCAACATTTTCTGATCATAACCTGGACAGTCATAAATCACTGTGAATATATGCACACGTAAGCACAGTGTGGAAAGACATAAATGAGTATTTATTGTACAGTCACAATACTGACATTTTCAACTCTTTCCTCTGAATAAATCTTATTGACAGGTTAGAAGATACTGCTAAAGAAACTACATTTTTATTTAAGGAGCTAAGATTTTTTTTTTCTGTTATCAGGCATGGATGAATCAATTTCAATATAAGCTCATTAATACATTATTTTGCTAAATAAGTTGTGGAGCTGAAACCCTATGAGAATCAAAGGGTCTTTTATCCCTTCTTTATGTGGTTATTAACATAATTAAATTCAGTCTCATTTCTTCTCCATTCACCCAAACTGCTTTAATCACAAAATGTTGCAGTTATCTAGAGAATTATAACATGGAAAGAAAGTGAGCACTATTAATTCTGTGAAGAAAAAGAAAAGAAGAAAAGGGTGTGGACTCTCTCAATACAAAGAATTCTCTTCTTCTTGCTGATACGCAGCTACGTCCATTTCAACACAGTTGATGTATAACTCAAATGAGTGCCTACAAGACACTAAAATCAAAGAAGGCAGGAGAATCATCTGTCACCTGTTCGTGGGCAAACCAGAAATGCATTTCTACCTCTAAAGCACCTTGCAACATAATGGAAACTAGGTGAAGCTAAATTTAAAGCACATATACACATATTAAATAGCTTTCTATTTACTGAAGAAATTGATATGTTTGACACGTGGCATTTCTGAGATGTAGACGATTGCCAGTGGAAAGAATTAAATCCATCACGAAGTCTATTACTGAGGAGTAATAAATGTGTATGTGGATATAAAAGGAAAACACAATATATAGAAAAATCTGGGGAATTATATAGAAATTTAATTTATTTGAATACACACATGACATGATTATGACAGAATAATGAGATAATTTGACTTCTCAAGATGATCATGAAAATATGTGAAAGTAACACAGGTTAAACAAAAGGGCCAGTTGATGGGCTTGGCTCTGACACTCAGCAGGTCTGTGGCAGGGGTTTCACTTTTCTGCCACTCACTTTCTTTATCTACAAACTGTAGCAAAGGGTAGTTATGCTACTAAACCCATCGGATGATTTGAGAAAAGATATGTGAGAGTTTTATGATGAAGCATAAAATTATATAGCTACATGTTTAATCAGATACCATTGTTTAACTTTGAACGAAAGTAACAAAGGACCCAACCAAGCATTTATAGCTGAAGCCTGTTCAAGCATGACCAAACTCTTACCAAGAACATCAATTTTCAATGATTGAGAAGTTTAGAAAGAATGGTAAATGGCCAGATGGTGCTGGTGACACTTCTACTTTACCCTGTGCTCCACCAGCTCTGGACTACCTGCCAGTAGCCACATTTCCCAGGTCCTCAGAAGTTGTTTTTCCCCAGCGCTGACACTGTCTCTCTGCTCTGGCTGTGCTTGCTTTCTGCTTCACCTGGAGAAGCCCTCACTCCTATCCTTGCTCGCTTTGAAGTCATCTCCTTGGAGGTCTCCCTGCCCCGGGATGAACCGATCCCTTCCTCTTGGGTGCCTACACTATATCCTGTACATAGAAGTAATTCTGGAACTTTAAACACATTATTACACTTAGGGGGGCACTGGATGGGACTATAAGGAATGTGGATTTTAGACTGTCTACATCAGAAACTTGGTTCCAGCCTTGTGACCTTTGGCAATAACTGTTCTGTTTAACCCTCAATTCTATCATCTGTAAAATGGAAACGATAATCAACTGAACTCCAAAGGGTTACATGATGAACTACATTTAAATAATTTGGTACAGTTCCTGGCATATAAGTAGTACTTAATGCACATTAGCTGGTAACGAATACAAGAGTTCACAGTAGGAATAAACGTAGCTGTTGTTTACAAGAAGATCTTCCCTTATAAAAATGAAAATTCCTTCAAAGCACAGATAATGCCCATTTCCTCTCTATCCTTCAGGAGCATGCCACCACACAGTATTTCTATCAAAAATGAGTATGCCTGGCACAACACTGCTTGGTGCACTCGCTCTCAGGTCAGCTCCCCGCTCTTCCTTTCTCTGTCTGGTGTACCTGGGGTAGGACCCTGTTTCCCTGGCTTCCTTGCCATTAGGAGTCCAGCTGGGATCGGCTGGTGGGTGGCATGGGTCTGAGAAGAGACCTCCGCTCCCTGGGGTCCAGCAATCTCACCTCTTCCCTGCCCCTCCTACTCTAGGCAGGGAGACAGCTTCTGGTGGCTGTCACTGTGCAGGTTGCTTCACCTTCCTTCCCCTACTTGCTCTTTTGGGTCTTCTAATTCTAACCATCATATTAAATTCATTATATTATATTTTCTCTATTGATTTATATGGGACAAATATGTCTTCTGGCTGAAGCCAGTTTTTCCAATGAATGGATCTGACCCTTAAGCTTAGGGTCATGCAAAGTTTAAGTGGAGGTAAAAAATATTTTCTCTGCCTATTTCACAAGGTTGTTGTTTGGGATCAAGGAAAATTCTGGGCTTGAAAGTATTTTGCAACTAGAAATTGTTGCACAAATACAATATTTTACTCTTAATATTTTCAATTGCAAAGGAACAACTTAGCTTCTCTGATCTAGAGCAGCAATGTTCTAAGCCATACTGAAGTCTTCCAATGACACCATGCCTGTAACTTACATGACTGAATAAAGGGGAGGACAAAATCCAAGAGATAACTGAGTTTGGCACAGCAGACATTTATGAGCTCATAAGTCAGAAGACACTGATAGAAACAGTGAAAATTATGATTTTGCTGAAGACAAGGAACCACTTGGAAGACAGCCACCTTTGACTTTGTTCCAAGTTTTAATTTTGCAGATGAGCAATCACTCTAACTCCACAAGCATTCATGCAATGTCAGGTTACATTATTCACTTACTTGAGAACAACACGAATAGAAACAAAAGCAAAAACATAAACACAGACGGTAAGGCTTTGCTTAAGAAATCCAATCTTGAAGTAAAGTTTCGAGCCCTGAATTAAGACATATTACAGAGCAAATATCTAAAATAAATTAATAAAATAATCAAGACAAAATGACCACAATAAAATTATCAATCATGGCAGTATTTAAGACCTATTCAATAATGCTTTTAGAAAACTGTTTAACTGTGAAATGCCCCCCCGCAAAAAAGTCTGCAGTTAATAATAGTATGCCAACAGTTCCCTTTTTTGATAAGGTACGCTGGTTATATCAGATTTTACCATTGGGGAAGCTAGGAACTCTGTACCAGCTTTGCAATTTCTTGGGAATCCAAAACTATTCAAAGCAAAAAAAATACTTAAAAATTGTGCTTAGTATGTCAAGGGGATGCATGAGGCACCAGAAAAAAAATCCATTAAAAAGCTGAGGCACAAATTTTGAAGACTTAAAAGGACTTATCTGCATGAAATTAGAAATACATTTTTTACTCTGTTGTGAAACTACTTATGCATTTTTTAAATCACTCCACAAACATGAGCTGTCAAGCCATTGTGTGCTGGATATGTGTCACATTTTCCACCTGTTATCTTTTACCCTTTGGAAGATGTTCCACCTTCTTTTCTGGCCCATCCTGCATTTGGCTGTGGGTTTCAAGTAATAGAAACTCCTCTGGGTGAGGTTTAGTGAGCCGGTGTTTAAGAAGCCCTCTTCTTCCTGAAAACTGGGAAGCCAGAGGCCAGCATATTATTCAGGAAAATATCTGGGCACTGCCTCTGCTTTCTTCTCATTGATGATTCACATTGATTTTAGCTCCAGATCGAGGACACCAAATGTTAATAAATATTCTCTCCAGTAGCACTTCACGATTTATCATAAGTTTTCTGTGAAGCTGACATTATCCCTGAGTGAAAGAGGGCTGCAGCATAGCAAGAATTGAGACTTGCAGATCTTCAGAGACCCTACATTGCCTGGCTGGCATTATATGGGCAGTGTATGACCTGTTAGGGGCTCTCAGGAGGGGGCATGGCTGGCAGGGGACGTGTTTGTGGGGGAGAGGCAAGGGGAGGCAGGTGGCGGTACTGTATCTGCTCAGGCTTCTAAGGCCACTTTGTTTCCATTCTTTACCTCGTCTAATACACACCTGCACTCACATAAATGTACACATAATGAATTTATATGTACATAATATGTGTGTGAATAAATGAGTATGTAATTTAAAAAAAAATCTCAAACAATAAAATTCAGTGAGGGGTCTCTTCCTGCCGATCCATCACCCATGGTAATTAGCGCAGTTCCCAGACTGGCAGCTGCTGTAATCTTAATCATTTTCCCCTTTCTTCGGTGTAGGCTCATCTCCACTAGAGACCAGAAACTGGGTTCCTGTTTGCTGTACTGATCCTTCAGAAACCTGAGAAACCGTGATTACGCAATCTTGGTTAAGTCCCAACCAGAAGTGCTGCCCCTGGTCCACCAGATGGCAGTCCCGCATCAGGAAGGAAAAAGAGGGGGTGGTGGTAGCAGCATTTTGGATAGAAATATGCAGTGCTGGTATTTTCTGCGATGGAAAGAACTGACAAATATACAGGTTGGTTTGGTAAAAGATGAAGTGTAGGTGTTTTGCACAAACTCATCACAAGCATTCCATGGAAATAAAAAAGCAGACAATTGAAACTGACTCGATTAAAAATATTTTGATGACTAACCTCACTTCTGCGCTCCATGACACTGCAAGGGTTGAAAACAAACCTACGGAACAGAGACTGTGTTCCGATGTGTGGTCGCAGTCACTCTCTGCATTTGATTAGTAGTCTAAATATACTTCTGCCTCATCCTAAAAAATGCCTCAACTTTTTCATTTGCAAAGTGGGCATGACAACACATTGCTGGTAGAATTAAGTTAGAATGTGTGAGCCTGCAAGAAAAAGCTTTAAGGAATTGTCTTTCTGTGGTGAGAAAGGGATTTTTTTTTTAATCTAGTTTTACCCCACCACGTGCAGTGTGTGCTTTCCCGTCTGTCTTTCATAACATCCTTCACCAAGTACTAGGCGGGATAACGCTCCCCCATC
The DNA here is from genome assembly GCF_030020395.1 of Manis pentadactyla. Classification (NCBI taxonomy): domain Eukaryota; kingdom Metazoa; phylum Chordata; class Mammalia; order Pholidota; family Manidae; genus Manis; species Manis pentadactyla. The sequence continues at coordinate 10,727,607 of NC_080034.1, forward strand.
CCTGGGGAGGCCCAGTCCTGAATCTCTAGCCAGTCTCTCAGGCCAGCAGCTTGGCTCTGCCCCAAGGCCGTGTCATTTGCTGGCAGTAAGTAATTCTCATGAAATAGCATCTACTTCAGGATGCCTGACGTGATGTCAGTGGCAGACCAAAGGGCCAGTTCCGTAGACAAGAATGGGTAAACGCACACCTGTAGCCACTCACCTACGGAAACTTAACGCGGCCGTGGCATTGACAGGCTTTGCTGGTTCGTCCCTCTGTGGATGGGCTGGCTTACTAGGTCAGGATGGTTTCTCTTTACCTTGCTTATCAAGAGAGCATTTTTTCAGCATTCTCCAGACATCAGCAAAATCAAAATTTAGCTTCAGCTTTCAATTGAGTATTTTCTGAAGCACACTGGGTATACTTCTGGGCACAAGTTCCCTGGACCCTCATTGCCTCTCCACTGGGAGTCAGCCGTAAACCCCTTTGAGAGAGGGTCAAAATCTTTTCCATAGATACATGTTAGCATATCATTCTTACCTTTAATAGTCTGCTTAATTCCCAGAGAGATCAATTGGCTGATCTATTCCCTGTTCTCCCTACTCTCTACTCTGCTTCCTCTTCCCTTTGGTCCCATTAGCAATTTTCCAGTATTAAAGAAGTCTGAGTTTCTTTTTCAGCCATTTGCCACCATTTCCCACATGTCCAAACACATTTTCCCTTACTCCTGTGCCTTTTATCTCCAATCATTCTGGTCATTACTGGCCAGTAATATGAGTTTGCATTTTGGCTGCTTAACATAAGTTTATCTTGAATGACCCAAGAAGAGAGAGATTCAGAGAAGGCAAATTATTTGGAAAAAATTATTTCTACATTCTTTCTGGAACTCTGGGTCAGGCATATTTTTCTATTTAGGAAATTCAACCAAAACGTTGATGTCTGCAGCTATTTGTTAATTGCTTCATTGTATAAGTGAACTAAGGTCAATTAATTTAACACAAAGTTTGTTGGCAATGATAAAAATAATCTACCACTGTGCATTCAGAGAGAAGAACACACAGTTAGGAGCCATTACAGGTCATGGTTCAATTTCTGTTGCACACAGAAGAAGGTATAAAGATACAGCTTATCAAAGTCTGTATTTTATGATGGTTAGATTGTGTTATAGCACAAAAGAAGATTTCACATATTAGATTCAAACTTAGCAAAAAAAGTACGTAGCTCTGCTAGGCAGTTCTGCAATATTTTTCTATAATCAAGTGGCTAAATGGGTCACCATTTAATATTTTATATATTTTTTCTAACCCAAGGGCCACGTGGAAATTTGACCTAATTAAAACTCTATAAAGTTTTAATTTCACTTTTCCACTTCTATGAATTTTACATAGTTATGAAATGAAGGTTAATGATTTTTTATTATTTCATATAAAAATCTTCAAGAAAATCAAAGTAGATTAATAGCTTTAGAAACAAAGGTGGCACTTAACAGAGTACAGCCTTTCATTGTGAGTACCCACTGTAACCAGCAGGATCATTTTTCTTAGATTTGTTTACTTTCCATTACTCATAATTGCTCCTTTTAATTGGACCAAGCCAGCTTCATTTTGACTCCCCTTGAGAGTGATGTTGGCAGAAATGACTGGCAGTTCTGTCTCCCACACGGTGCCATCCTGAAATTGCAAATGTCAGTTAACAGACTTCTCTCTCCACTGTTTAAGAGTGGGAGCCTGCATTTAGCAGAAAGTAGTCTGGGTGCACATATTTCTGAATAAATGCACACAAAATTATGCATTCAAAATATGGAATCAAAGGACTTGAAAGGAAGCCAGAGAGGTCAACTACTCCCTCCATGCCCAGTCTTCAGGTTCCCAGTCAGCCACTCTGGGCAGGTGAAACTTGTCTACTTTTAAAGATCATTACATGTACTCCCTCCTCAGTTGTCTGTGGTAGAGGGTTGAGAAGAGCGTTGCTGACTCATTTTGCAAGCAATTTTTTTTTCCCCACGACTTTCGAGCTGAGAGAGTTTCTGACCAGGAATAAAGTGACAGCTCTCAGTCCCTTCCCCACTTATTTTCTATATCCAGTTAAAATTGAGGTCCTCTTAGCAGGGAAATATCCAATAAGTGGGAGAAATAGGAGAAGCCGAGCTATCACAGAAACAGCCTGTGTTTGTCCCAACCTCTGGATCAGACCTGAATCTGCACTTTCTATGCTCTAAGGCATGTAAGGAAAACACCGGGACACACTGATGGGTGTTGCAGTGACCCAGCACAATTCCACAGTGACCTCCAAATTCTTATGTATAATATCACAATGATATAATATTACAAAAGTACAATATATCATTGAATGAATACTATATGAATAAATGTTTTTACAATAAATCAGCTAGGCATTTCTTTAAAAGGAAAGAATGAAAAGGGGGGGAAAAAAGAAAAATTTCCCCTGGCAGGAAGGCTGTTTGCATTCAGAATGAACTGAGGTACAAAAGAGAGGAGGCGTCTCATGGCTCGGTCATAACTGGCGGCGGCTGAGTAGAGAAGTCTGTGACTAGTGCTTATAAAGGAAGAGGTGAGGCACAAAGTGGATGGAGTACTGCTGTTTGTGCCTGTTCCTGAAATCTTAGAGGTCTTGCGTTACTTATTTTTATTTTATTTGAAACAGTTAATAGTTCCTGCTCCATGCCAGCCACTGTCCTGAGTTCATACACATTAACTCACTCAATCTTGGATATCAAGGTCAAGTACGAGACTTGGGGCCACGGCTAGGGAGTATGGCAGCACACTTTTTCTGGCCAGCTGCTGTCTGGAGAACATTTGTACAATGTCTGAAGTTACTGCCTTAGTCTTTTCGTCTTCTGGAGAAAAGGAGGCACTGCCTGACTTCCACTCTCCAGGGCCACCCCCAGTGACTTGCAGAGGCCTGGGGCCATAAATGGCACCTGATGCCCAGAGGCAGCCACATTCCAGGCTCCTGGGCCAACAGGGAGTGTTCTCTGACTTCAAAGAAATGCAAGAAGACACTAACTTCCCCTGCCCGGGTCCTCATTCATTTTGACTGCTGATGGCACCCATCCTGGGTCAGGAGACACGGAAAATGTAGACTGGAGTTAAAGTGGGTAGACAAAAGAAAACAAACATTTTTTTTTTTCTGAGCAATTAGCTTGTGAGAAGATGGAAGTAAGCACTCAAGGAGCTTATCTCATTTAATCCTTGGAGGAAAGGTTTATATCCCACTTTACAGGGAAGGCTACAGTCATAGCCTTTCCACACTCCCTAGACGTCTGTGTCTCCTGCCCAATTGTTCTCTTAAACAACTGAAATGTCTCTTGCGTATAAGAAATGCTCTCTTCCAGAACTAATCCTTCCAAAACCTTATAGGATGAAGACATATCTGTAGAACAGGATTATGTTTAGTGGCTGGAATATATTTGTTGAATTTTGAACAGATTTTTGCTAGAAATGTGTTTACTGCTGTGATAAATAGACTTGCTGATAAAATGTTACTGTTCTAACTTCCATTTGGGTGAAAAATGTTTCAAAGTAACATATTTTGGGGACCAACTGGGATGAAGTCCTAGGCATCATATTGTATTTTACATCTTCAGTAATGTGCTTAGAAACAAATGTGTCACTGAAGCATAACCTTTACCAGAACAGAAGTATCACTGAAAAAGAAAGAAGCAATATACATAAAAAGGCCTCCTGCCCAATGTATACAATCTTTCTCCTGCAATTAAAGGAACCTGAGAATAAGTAACTACAAAAGCAAAATTTAGGGGAAATTAATTAATCCAGTTTCATTTGGGGGTTGTTAGAGCTAAAATCGTATATTCGTGGACGTGATCCTCAGGAGACCAATATTAAGAAAGTCTTCAAAATTTCATATCCCCCAAAAAAGTAAAGGAGGCAAAGTGGAAGATTCAGCATTACTCTGGCTAAAAAGGCCCCAAATTGCACAGAAACAGATTATCAGAATTTCTTAATCCAATTCCCATCCTGCTTGCTACACTGTTTCTGCTCCTGTCTTAGGATCAGTGACTTAACAGACTATCATATAGGAATACAGGGGTACCTCACTTGTTCAGGAATATTTTAGTTCGCACAGGTAATATTCCAGAAGAGTTGACAATTACCAAGAAAGTCTAAAAACTTTAAAAAATTCTTGATAGAAAAATGAAATGTATTAGACATCACTGTCTTCTTTAAATATAATCCATGGCGCATAGTTTTACAATTGTCTTTTCGGCCTTGCACCACCTTCCCCACCTGACCTGTTTGAGCTTACGTGTGGACACCCCACACCCAACTCGGCACACCTCGGCAGCACTGTGCCCTCTTCTAGACCTTCATCCTCGTTGCCTCTTTAATGAGCCCAGCTCACCCCACATCACGCTTCTGGTTTTAGTTTAGACATCATTTCCCCCAGGAAGTCCTCCCTGACCCTCCACATCTGGACTACTTGTTGTTCCAGAGCGCTCAGAGCTCCGTGGACCTCCCGTGAGTTGTCACAGCATATTTATAACTGCCTGCTTACTTGTCTTTTTTTTTCATTGAGCAAATGAGGAAAGGATAAATTTCTATTTCATTTATTTTAAAACGTACAGAGTTAGGACAAAGCCCAACACACAGTACGTGTTCAATAAATGTTGAATGAATTAATATGTATTAGTGGACATAATTTATCTCATGTAAGTTACCACACATAATTCACCTCACTCCTGGATTCTCTCCAGGGTTATGGACTACAGCACTATGAGTTCCTGCCAGTTTCGCTGATGTCTCTGGATTCCGAGAGTTGGGATTGTTTAGTAGGATAGCAATTCTGTGAGGGTAGCACTGGGTAGATGATGGGCTCTGTTCTTTTTGTTAAATAGTAGTGAAAGGAGCTAGACTTGAGTCCCAACTCTGCCACATACAAACTGGGCAATTTGGGGAAAATCACTTATCTCCTTTAAACCTCAACATCCTTCTCTGCTAAATAAGAATAATAGTAATATTGAACCCACAGGTTGAGGAAAAACCCCACATTGTTGAGGAAAAAATATGAAACAATGCACATAAAATTGTTTTCTTTAATAAGTTATAAAGAACTTACGTAGTGTTTGTAATTACTATTGCTGTAAAGGACTATTTTTGCCTACACTACTGAGCTGCCTTAGTTTTATTCTGTTTCAAATGTCTTAAATTTTCTTATTAGAGTAACTGACAGAATGACAGATCTCTCAGAATTGATTACTAGTATGGTAATTCATGACTGGCAGTTTTCTTTGAAATCACATGCTCCAGAAATGCCTTTTTTATTCTGAACATCTTCACTCTCAAATCTGTATCTTGAAATTCACACTTTCTTCCAAAATCTGGCCCACAGGTGCATGACATTCCTGGATTCTTAAATAGAGCCCTATCATTACCTTGAAAGGCCAAATCTGAAATTCCCTGCCCATCTCCAGAAACTCGTTCCTCTGTCCATCTTCCATGTCTCCTTAGTGGCCTCACCTGCCTGTCCATTACCCAGGTTAACAACTTCAGAGGTGCTCCGGCCCTCCCTTCCTTGACCCCTGTCACCTGCCTCCCCTTGCACACACCTTGGGTTGCACACCTTTTCGGTTGTACTCTGCAATGATGCGCATCAGTCTTCTCCATTACAGTCTCACTACCCACTTGCCTAGGGAGTTGCTATAGTTTCTGAGCTGATGACCGGAGTCGGGCTCTTCACTGCTCCGATTCCTCCCACAAAGTGCCAGTGGAGCAATATTCCATTCCTACATATAACTCTGCTCCCAGTAGCCCTCACTTATAAATAGAAGCAAGCGATAAACAGCTGCTGATGCTGCCCACTCCCGTAGAAAGCCACACACCTTTATCAAGCACTCCAAACTCCGTGCAGTCTGATCAGCTGTGTGGGTAACAACCTCTTCTCCCTCAAGCTCTACTTATTTTGTCTGGGCTGCCACTCTCCCTGCCCCTGCCAGTCAGATGCCAACACGATCAAAGAACTCCTTTCTTACCCATCCTCTCCATCCCAGCACATCCAAGACATCCCATTCTCAATCTCCATATGCTGCTCTGTTTTTCCACACAGCTTTTGAAAATACAGGATCCTGTTACTTAGCTTGTTCCCTTGTATATCATCTGTGTCTCCTCGTAAGAACGTTAAGCACACTGAGCGCCAGGACTCTGTGGCATCACTAGATAAGAACGAACATAATACTCATTGGATGAATGGATGAATATGACTATTATCATATTAGGCTTTAAAATACAGTTAGCTACATACATTTAAATCTCTTCAATTAGAATATGATCTGTGTGTGAGCACAGGCACATGTCTTGTTTATTATTCCCTTTAGCACCCAGCATGGTCTCTAACACATTACAGCCATTCTACAGATGGTGAAACAAATCACACCAGGCACACATTGGGTATTTGAATTTTATGACTGCTCCCTTAAAAAATTGTTTTTCTGTTTCATTAAGTCACCAAAATCTGACATGTAGAAATTGAAGTCTTGTGAAAAAAAGAGTCAGCTGTCCCCATGAAGCCACCACCACACGCCCACTCTCAGGGACCACAACAGACGATTCCAGCACCAGCCCCACCTCTGAACTCAACTGAGCACTTCAGTTTCCTCTTATTTATAGTTAACAGGTTGGTGGTTTTTGATAAGCAGTCTTCCAGTTATAATAAAATGACACAGAAAGAAAATGCTGTATTTTCAAAACTCTGAAGACAAACATTTACTCATTCTTCTAGAAACACAATGAAGGTAGTTCTGGATGACACGAAGAATAGTACCTAAGTCCTCCTTGCAAATAACCATCAGCCCATTTGGGTAACAAGTTTTCATATGGAGAGAAAATTATTTCATCTAGACTGTTGGTGGGTGTGGTGTTAGCAAGTGCAGAAAAAAAAACACATAAAACTTTATCAACTGTTCTATCATCAGTTTTAGTTCCTTTTTTTTTTTTTTGGTCATACATTAGATTGCAAATGCTAATGAGGCAAAAAGGCCACAGATAATGCTTAAAGTAATGAACAGGAAGGTCTACATATTCTCAACTTTATAACTCAAGACAGTTATAAAGGGATTTCGGCAACCACTTATCCTACAGTGGTGTTGTTCCCTTAAGGTACTCCTTCTAGAGAGCCTGTCTTACAGTCCAAATAGTCAATAAGAGCCCTGGGATAGAAATGAGAATGGAGTCTCAGAATCCAGTTACTGAGGTTTGTGCATAAAACAGCAGAAAAAAAAGTATGCAGATTTCTTTTTCTCATTCTATCAGGACCAGAAAGACAGGAGTCAGTCAAAAATGAAGACAGCCAGAGTATTTCAAAATATGGAAGGCATAAAACATGCCATGTTTTTAATGATTGAGTTTCAGTTAATTTCAATAAGAAATTATTAAGAATTTAGGACATTCTCTCAATGGTGAATTCTTAGTGGTGAACCTCCATTTTGAGTGAGAGGAGAGTTTAAAAATAAGTTCTTACTGATTGATAGCTATAATTCTCTTAAAACTTAATAAAAAGTTTTAAACTTTTTTTTATCAGAATCTCATTTCCTAAATACAGTAAGAGGCAATAATATATGTCCCATTTCTTTGCATAAAATTTAGAGCAACTTAAGTTTGGATATTTAATATTTTCAAGAACAAATAATGCTTTGCTTATACTAGGACAAAATTCAAATCAATATAATTCAAGTGTATTAGAACTTTCATTCCAGAGTATTTAATATAGATTAAAGTATCTTCTGTAGGTTTAGTAAGTGAACTTACTATTTTTACATACAAAGGCTTGCAATTAGAATGAGGACACAAAATTGGCACGTGTATTTTAGTTTTTTAGCCAGTTGGCATTAACGTTTTAGGTGAATTAGATGAATGCTTTTTAAGTTTTGACAATGAATATACATCTTTCTTCTTTATTTTTTTTAACCTAAATTACATTTACATAAAGAACTATAAAATAATTTGAAACACTGTAGAATAAATTTAGCTGTATCTCTAGAGAAAAGAATTCTAGTGTGAGGAAAACGTTCTAAAAAATAGCAAGCAAAATATTTTAATACCGATTCTCTTGTTCAGTGTTGCATGCTTCATTGCTTCATAATGCAACTGCGATAGTTATTAATATTTCCAGTCTTATCTTTTCTTTATTGCCAACACCTAGAATATATTGACATATACAATGCAATAGCCATGTGGAGAGTATAAACACTTAAGTTTAAAATTTTTTTAATTTAAAGGATTCCATTTTTTTTTTCAACAAGTAGGTATGCTACACTATTATTTCAAAGGAAAAATTATGTACAACTTTGCCCTAGGAATATCTTAAATGGCAACTTCCTGATTAAACTGCAGCTAAATCAGTATTGTAGTGTTATTTATTCTAATTCATAAAACTTAAAAAACAGGCCTACGTACTCTATTTCTACCTCGGTGATGTGTAGCTACTAAAACAAATAATTTGTGCCTCTAGAAACATACAATTAAGTAGCTAAAAATAAAGAGCCTTTAAGAAAGAGCTTCTATTTTAAAGGAAGTCTAGATTTATGGAGAATATAGACAACGCACAGAGAATTTCCTTCACCAGGCATTAGAAGATGTGACCATATGCAGTCAAAATGTATATAAAAAACTCAAAGAAGAATGTGTTGATGCAATTTATCTTGGGAACCATGGATTATATACCAGTGCATTACAAATGGGTTATTGTCCTAAATAAGATTTCACTGAGTCGATCACTACGTCGGCAGTTGATTTGTATATCATTAACAGATACTATATATTTTTATCATGAATAAGCTATAACATTTTTTCCTATATTCTATGGTTATATCTCTTTTGGAGATTGTTCAAATGGAACTAGTGATTGTGAAACATCTAAAGAAGTAGAGGCCAAGAAATAAAAACCATTTTTAAAGTGACTACTGAATGGGGTCATTTTATGTACTTGTTAGCAACAGTCTGTAAAGGAAATGGTTTATTGAAATAATCAAGAAAATATAAACCAAGCAAGTAGAAAATTATGTAAAAAGATTTGGCAATTGCATTAAGCAAAAAAAAAAAAAAATACTGTTGTTCATTACATTGCAAATTGCTTATAAGAACTATAATTTCATATCTAGAAATGATTTGGTACCCAAAAACATTTGCTGTCAAATGTAGAGCTGTTTTGTGCATAAATTAATGTAGCCTCTGTAAAATAATGGCCAATGTATGTATTTAAAAAGTTCATATGAGAAAGGAAGCAGCTAGTATGGTACCTCCAGGAAAATGTTTAGCCAAGGATCATTTAAATGAAAAATTGAATATAAATAATTGGAGTATTCAGTGGAATAAGTTAAAAAAGAAAAACAGGAAAAATACAAGAAATGTAGAGGAAAGAAACAAGAGAAATAAGTAAATAAATGAAGTAGAAACTAAGTATAAAAATAATTTCCTGTTTTTAGAAAAAGAACCCCCAAAATATCCAGCAAGAGTAAACAAAAATAAAATAAAAGATCGGATACTATAAAAAATATAAAATGGATATAACTACATATGAATTTGTGAGTTTAGAATACATGTTATTAAAATATCTCACTAAATCTGAAAACCTAAGCAAATATACTTAAATATAAAATATCTCATTAAATCTGAAAACCTAAGCAAATATACTTAAATATAAAAATTACCAGATTGTTCAGAGAAAAAAATAGGTGCCAAGTTCAGGAGCATTTGCAGGGATTTTTTTTTTTTTCCAAAATTTCAACAAATAGGTAATCCTTATACATATTGTGCATAGTATAGAAAAATACCCAAAGGTATCCAATATTTTGGAACTAGTACAACCTTGATCTTAGGTCTATAAAAAGTATCACATGTAAAGAAAATTGTAAGCTCATCAAAGTTATAAATAAAGATGAATTAAATAAGACAAGAACCTTGCAGGTTTCAATAATGATAATACACTGTGACCTATGGAGACTAATTAACCCAACCTTCTGCTCCAGTTGTACATTTAAAATATTTATATATCATGACAAGAAAGTTTTTTCAATGGCAGTCCACATTTAGAAAACCTATCTGTGTAATTTCATCACATAAACAACAGAAAATATGATCAAAGTTAATAGATGCAAAAAACATATTTGATAAATTGCAATACCTTACTCATAACTAAAAGCATTATTAAAAAATTGGAGTGGAAAGTAACTTTCTTTATCTACTAAAAATAGTTTTCCTTCTTCCCCAAACAGATGAATCTAAAGTAAATACCATCTTTAATTGGTATAACTTTACAAGCATTCTATAAGAGCCAATGTATGAATATCTGTTACTTTTGCTACTCAACAATATACTACAGACCCATCCAGGGCAAAAAGGGAACAGAAGTAAAGAAAGAGTGTTAGAATCTCAAAACAGAGTCAAAATTAACACATTTTGCAAAAAATATGATCTTACACTAACCAGCAAAAATCAAATAGAAATTTTAGCAGAGAAATTTTGGGTAGTAACATTTTTTAAAATAGAATAAAGTTTACCAAAATTATGAAATATTTTGCAAATGAAATTATACATTTTTACGGAAGAACATAAAAGAAGAAATGAATAAATGAAGCGATGCAACATTGAAATATTTAAAGATGTTAATTGACCTTAATTAGTCAATGAATTTAATTCTAATCAAAATCCCATCAGGAATTATATGGGGAACTTTTTTTTGATATAAGGAAAATGTTATTAAGGCAAAAAATGGAACATAATATTGAAGGACTTTTCGTATTGCAGTATAGTTGATATATATCACATAGTGATTGAACAATTACATACATTACAAAATGCTCACCACGCGACGTGTAGTTACCAGTTGTTACTACACAAAGCTATTACAACATTACTGACTATATTCCCTATGCTGTACTTTCATCCCTGTGACTTACTTATTTTATAATTGGAAGTTTGTACCTCTACCCTCTTTTACTTATTTATAGGACATTTTTAAAAGGACCCCATCACCATTACCCTGGCTCTTGCATCTTCACTGAGAGAGTGTGCATGATTACATTTGTTTTTTCCATTGATGATGTTTTGGCTCCTGACCTCATCTTCACTTCTGATGAGGGTTCTGGAATTCCATCATCACGTGCAGAGTCAGCCTCGGCTTCAGCAGTCTAATGTCATATTCAGTCTAGCCAAAGCTATTACTTTCCTCTGTCTTGTTAATGTTTTGCTGGCTGGATTTTGATCCTTAAATTGCTTTTATATCCCTGACAGGCATCATATGTACTTCCTTAGTCTTTTCATCCTCATTCTGAATAACAGTCATGGTCTGTTTGGCATCCTGTGATGTTACAGCTCAGTCACTATATTCTTTCTTTTTTTCTAACTAAATCTTAATTTTCTCCAAAATTCTGACATGTTCTTTTTCTTGCTCCAAAATTTTATTCAGTAGAACTAGATGTTTTGCAATAAAGCTTTTGCAACATTAAATACTGATTGTAATAATCATATGAGAGAACAATTGTGCACAAAAATTTTATAAAGCAAATTCCTGTTCATGTCTAAAAATATTATTTTTAATAAAGGAATAGAAACAACTTCCATAACTAAGGAAAAATAACTTCACTTCCAAAACCAAACAAATCTAAAGTGAGATTATCCTTAACAGTCAATCCTCACATGCATATTTCCATTAAAATCATAAATAAAAATGAATACCTTCTATCACTTGTAATAATATCTAGGTAACATTTAAAATATGCATCCATCCCTTATCATCCAGTAATTTTATTAGAAGGAATAAATCCTTCAATATGCAAAAAGATGGGTATGTGGAAATGTTCATGCTATTTTAATAAGGAAAAATCAATAAGAAATATAAATGTCTACCAATATGATTTTAAATGAATAAAATGAGTAGCCTATTCTTTGGAATTGTTGAAATACAACAGATAAAACTTGATTTCTCTCTTATATATACATATGTTTCTGTCTGCTTGTGTATCATAAACATCATCACAGTGCCATAATATTAATGAAGTGAAACAATGCAGTGACTACATTACAAGAGTGTTTTAAGTAAATGTAAGGAGTCAGGCTAAGGTTTAAATTCTGACTCAAAGTTCAGTGAGCAACTTGAAATCTAAGCCCTATGTCCCTCTCTGGAAGATTATAGAGATCACAATTTTTGATTCATAGAGGATTAACTGTGATACTGTAAAACCACTTAGCAGAGCTCCTGACACAATAAAAGGTTTCAGTAAATGGGGATACTATGATTAGCAGACAATTGTATTATTTATAAGTACAACCACTTTATCTGTGTTCCAATGATCAGTTTCCACATAATAACAAACTTTAATAGCACTTAAAATTTATACAGATATGTGTACGATTTATTTCATTACTTTCATGTTTAGGTGAAAATTGAGAATGCAATCTTTCCTTTTTTACTTTCTTTTACTTTTCAAATAATGACTTTGTATTAAAAAGTCCTATGTATTAAAAAATTCTTTGATTTATCAATTTATCTGGTCACAGCTATCACTCTCTATATTTTCATTCATACTTGGGCCTTGGAGCAGGTAGATTAGTTTTGCCTTATTTTGATGCTTTTTTTGTACAATACTAATTATTGTGGGTACACAGTAAGGTTAGCACTTAGTAGATTAAGTTGCTCATTATTACTCACTTTTCTTTTTTCAACAAAATGTGCAATTTCTTACCTGTTTTGTTTTCCATATAAATTCCAGAATTACTTTTCCAAACTTTTAAAAAGTGCATAGAAGAGGGAAGAGGAAAAAGAGAAAATGGAGGGGGAGAAGAGAGAAGCTGACAAAGAGGAGGGAAAAGGGGAAGAGGAGACCTTAAAAAGACCGCATTAAACCTGTAAAGTGGTTTGGCGAAGAGCGATATTTGTACGTTACTCAGTTTGACCATCCAGGGACATGGTAAATCTCGACAGTATTTAAATATTTTTCTATATTAACTATACTTTCTAAAGTTAACATTTTACATTAAAGTAGTCTTTAAATGTGGTGTCATGGTTTAAATCATAAGAATGAATGAAAATCTGCCACCCTCCTATAAAAATATTAGGCAATATAATAGTCATATACAATGCCTTTCAGGTACATGCAAACTTGACATAGCATCACCTAATCGGCCTCAAAAGAACATTTTCCATTTTTCACTTACCATTTTGGAAGACAACACAAGCATGATGATGACGAGAAAAATCTGACAGTAAAATAAGCATTTTCATATTTAAAAACCTTAATCTGAGGAAAACTGAGTTTGCGCCATCCCTCAAAAAGCAGAATCTAAAGAAAAGGGCAATGACAAAATAGGCCAAGTGAACACCAACTATGGTCCGTGTGATAAAACAAGACGAATGGCCGGCTGCTATAGCATGTGGATCACAGCAGCACCACAAACCGTGTTTTCAGGGAAGAGAACCAAGTACGGACCACCCGGGGCCTGCACGAGGCTGCCAAGGATCCTGAAGTGCGACTGGGGCCGCACTGGCACACACAATGCCGACAGGGGCACAGCCCGATTCAGGCTCAGAGGAGCCAGCAGCATGGCACTAGCTGGGCATGTCAGAGGCTGCCCACAGGAGTTACCGACTGAAGCCTGTGAAGGGTCAAAAGAAGGTACCAAATAAGGAGGTTTAGGGTCTGTGGATAAATATCTAAACCCAAGCCTGCTTTTGTGAGAATATTTGGGGCACTGCCTGCATCTTACTCTCCTCCTCTCCCTCTGCCTCTCATCTGGAGACTGGGAGGTGGGGAGCTCACTGGGGCTGCAGAAGGGGTGCTGTTTTTTGGGGCTGTAAGCAGCTGTCCTGTCCCTTAGGACCACCAAGAAGGAGGAAGAACACCCACTGCAGGAGGTAGCAGGAAAGGGTGTCAACAGAACTGACTTTATCTCTCCACCATGGAAATGCCCACTCTATTTAACCAGAAGGCAAGATTTAAAAGGATGCTAATATAGTTTGGAAATTGTAAGTTTGGCAAAAAGAAAAACTATAGCATTTGAATATTTTCCCTTGGTTTCCACTCTGTGCCATATATCTAAATTGCATGTTGAATGCAGCTGACAAATTTATTCAGAGAACCGGACATGCTGCTATTATAGTGTCCTGTGGTAGGCTCAGTAATTGGACGTTGAATCTAGCTAGAATTCATACCCAGTTACGTTCTGCTGAGGGAAAATTTATCCTGGCAAATGGCATGATTTTTCTCTAGCTAGAATACTAAAAGAGACGCGGTCCACCTGCATGGACAGCTGCTACTTCACAGATTCTTTGCCAGCAGCCACTATTTAATAGAGCTGTGTGGACATTGTGTTTGTTGTTTTCCTTCGGACAAAAAGCAAGATGAGCCGGACCTGATTTTTTGCCTTAACTTGCTTTCATAGCTTCCATTATTACTATTTTTTATAATACTTGGTATTATAAAACAATACTTGGTAGTTCTGTCCAAAACAATCTTTGGATACTTTATTAATTATTTATTTCATTTTAATACAGCTTAACATGGAAAATGAACCTCCTCCTAATTAGTCTTTAATGAATTCTAAGTTCCCTATTAGGAAAAGATATATCCAACTACTAGGAACTTAAGCTCCACTACTGAAGCATATGACAGCTACCCCAAAAGGATAAATGTCCTTGAAATGTATGTGTGTGTGTATGTCTATAACTGCCATTCTCAGAAACAAATACCAACTTATTTCCTTTCAACATCAATGGTATAATGAGTGAGTATAATTTGGAATTAATAAGTGACTTCTATTATGAAATGCTGAGGATCAAATAATTTATATGATGCTCAGATATACTGAATATCTTGCTTCTGCTTATACCAGAGGCTTTTTATCAAAATTTAATAGAAAATAATGGCCTAACTAGCAAATTATACCATTAAATATAATTTTCCAAGTTAAGAATACTTTGACTAGAATGAAATCAAAGATACAGCACAGTACTCAACCGAAGTAAAGAAATCATGTCAAACAATTAAGATATTACTTTAGTTAATGAGTTAAATTCATGAGATTTTCTTAGGTTAAATTTTATAATATATGATAATGAAATAATTTGTGCTATTAACACCCATTTTCTTTAACTATAGATCTCATTTTCCACCTCTCAATTGACCTAGTTTCTTTGGTTTATCTGGAAAGAAATGTTATTTCTTTACATATTTGAGAGGAATTTCATTAATACTAGAAATATTCCACATTTAATTTGTATTTGACTTTAAGGAATATAAACCTTAGGGAAATACTTTTTCTGGAAAAATAATGGACACAAAAGGGTCGATCTGATATAAAGATTTCAGGAGCACCATTTTATAGAAAATTAAGCCATGTCAGAGTGCAGAAGTAGTTCTAGAATAAGAAAGCAATGCCAAATACTTCACACCATAGTTCCTCTATTAAAAAAAAAAAAATTCCAGGACTGGCATTAATACAGACAGACAAAAACAAGGATATACCAAGATACATAGTTCATGAGAAGCATACGTTTTATTATATAAGGGTATGTGAGTTATCTTTCAAGAATTAAAAGGAAAGATTTCATAGTAATGTATAAATCTTTTTATTCATAAATGAATAGCAAATTAATTTGACTATTTTAGAGTACACTGATTGTATTTTCTTTTTATTTTTCCTCAAGAATATGGAAAAATAAAGGTCCTTTTTGGGTTGTGAATAGCTATACATTGTATATAATAATAAACAGTTCACACACCATTAAAACACATACTTAAATTACCCAGATCTTCTGTAATTCAGTATCTGTTGTTTCTCATCATGTGTCAAGGCAGGTTGCTTACTTTATGCTACCTTACCATGGGTAGCATCTTCTAATGGGATAATGTTCTCAAGCGCATAAGAGTGCATGGCTCAGAATTTCATGTTCTGGACACCTACTATATTTAAATACTCTTGAAATTATGTTCATTTGCAGGAATGTATATGTAAAACTGTCAATCTCAGAAATCACCCATTTGAGGTGCAAAGCTGGCTGTAATTCAAAAATTAATGAAACAGTGTAGTTACCGTAAGCAGCTTTCTGGATTGAGGGAAGGGTGGTCAAATAGACATATAAATAGCTTGTCATACTACAAAGCAGAATAATATACATGCCATAAAGCTGTGAAGTTCTGAATAAAATAATGGGAGGAATATTTAATCATTCATTTCCAACTAGGGGTGTAAAAAATTGCTTTATGAAGGGGATAATAATTTGTCTGGACTGTGTATGTAGAGAAGAATAGGTAAATAAAATATTTCACTGTTAGGACAAAACTAAGGAACAAAAAATTGAAAGTGTGTCATAGCCTGTGGCTTAAAAATGAGATGTATGGAAGAATATGTTAGAAGATAAGACAAGATCATAAACGACATATTACAAGGAAACGGGTCACAACTGGAAGTTTGTTTTACAAAGAAAGTGACACAACAAAGTCATTTTTCAGCACTCTGTTATAGTTCTGTTACTGTTAATGGAAGCAGATGAGATCAAGAAAGGAATAATTGAAGACATGACAAGCAAGAACGTTGGTATCCAATAATTACAGTGATGATGATAGTTACAAGGATGGTCGTGATGGTGACAGGGGAGTTAGTGATGTTAGGAATGTGCAGAACAGTGACTACGAGATCTTCATATGTATCAAGAACTTCCTAGATATTAATGTCCATTACCTCTAATCTTATTAGCAAATCTACAAGGACAACTTTTCTCTCACAGCTGAATAATGAGCATTAGAAGCATAACTAGCTCCCCTACTAAACAGACACATAGTATCCAAGTCAAGAATGGGAAGACAGGTGTGTAAGGCTCCACAGCCCATGTATTGAGACTTCCCCCGTGGTGCCTTTCCCACTAGTAATAAGAAAGGAACACAACTTCTAAAAACTAAAAAGATGTAATGAGGAGTTTCTGATCAAAGTTTGAAGTAGGATCAAGAAACAAGTAGCACAAATACTGTAAACAAATACTAAAAGCAGTAATTTTAGAGGTCAATGGTCATGCTAGAGAACAGCTCCCAAAGCGGTAACTATGGAAGCCAGACTACTAGCAACAGAAACATTGGTGGTAAGCCCCCAGGAGTTATTATGAAGACAGGGAGAAAGAAGGTGTTATTTCTGAAGGAGGAAAGCAAGATTAAAAGAAGTTTTTTGCTTCTTCTTTTTGCTTATTATGGTAGTAAAATCTCAATCGTCGTCAGGGCTTGCAGGAAAAGGTGAGAAGGAAATTTCAGGAGCACAGCACTGGAGAAATGAAACTGTGTGTGATAAAAAGCCCTGATAGGTAAGATGGCAAAAGCCACAGATTTAGAGGCTCAAGACATTTTATTATCAAACCAGTGATAACGAACTTAGACTGAGAACTAGTCAGACCAGTGGGGTGGAGAGGAGGGAACTGGCAAGTTTCAGGCATTAAACGTGGAGGTTCTGCTTAGAAAAAAGGCAGTGTCCAGGGATGAACACCTTTTTTGTCTTCTCCAAGTACAGGCACCTAGATGGAGAGTCCATACAAAGTTGAAGGAGGTGAACAAAACACAGCAATAGCGAAGTCAGGAGAGACAATCCGGACAGCTGGAGAAACAGCCCCTTACAGCCAGGACAGGGTCCCGGTCAGAGACAAGCTCTGTAAGGCGCTGCATCGCTTCTTACAAGGAACAGCAAGGAAGGTGGACTGTCTCTACAGGAATGTTTGACCCAAGTGCGGGAAGTTGAAGTAGTAATTCTCAAAGGGTGGTCTGCCACTTCTGAGAGGAGCAGGAGGCCGGGAGTGTGAGGAGGAGAGTGTGAAGGCATGAGAAGAGCCCGAAGATGCGCAGCGGGCACTCTGGGGAAGTGGAGGCATGCCAGGGGCAGAAGACGGGGCTGGGCACAGGCCCGCGGGCCCGGCTGAATGCTCCATGACCCTTCACAGATGGAAGGCACACGTTATGTGATTAAACGTATCCATTATCCCCTGTGAGAAACATTATACCCAAACGCGTTTAATCACTCCGTGAATGTAAAAAAATGTTCTGTGCAGAAGCAGGGTATCTGCAACTATCAGAATACCAAGGGCCTGGGAATTAGTCTCTCTTCCTGGCGGCAACTTCTCCCAACATTAGAGGCCATTTGACCTACAAAACAGCCCCGAGCTGAGCTGCCCACTGACCTCCATGTAGCACAGGAAGCCTGGGTGGACCCTGAGTGACTTTCCCATACTGAAGATGGCCTGCAGTAAAGTGAGAGCCTGCATTACAGGAAAAGAACTCACTGCCCTTGCATCAAACAGATTTCCCAGACAAGGAGCCTTGGCTTTTATTTGCTACTCTGTGCATTAATTGAGGCAGTCACTTTCTCCCTCCAGCCCATCTTTCTATATTGCCTCTGCACACACGATTCCCCTTGGATTTAAAGTGCTCTGCCTATGGAAAAGGAAGGACTGTATACACTTGAAATATTATCTTATTAAATTGTTTTAGTTCTTAACTCTCAGACCCATGGGGGTAGATAGGAAGGAAGCAGTGTTATTTAATTATAAAGTAACTCTCTCCTTAACCAAATGCTTTAAATTATACCCAGGCAGTTTTTTCATCGGTGGCATTTAAATGGAAATTATATACAGCTGTCTCCTGCAGCATCGGTACTCTGTCCTCTACCCTTAATTTGACCTGAAGAGATTTCTCAGAGCTGAGTTAGCCAGCAGGTCAAGGAAGCAGGAACAAGCCAACAAGCCCATTAATTGGAACTCTAGACTTAGACGACACATACATCAATGTTTGCTGAAAGCACTTGCTAACAGGGTTTGGAAAAAGGCAGGAGGGTTTTTATTCTCCCTGAGAATTATCCTCCTTTAAGGTGCTTATTCTTTATAAGAAGTTTATTTCAGTGGAAAATTAAACAAATGGACCATGTCTACATCAGAAGGTTGACTCAAAACAACAGTATACCATTTGCCAGAAAATAAGAGGTCTTAGATGCAATGTTACCAAGCAAATGCCCTAAGTAAATTTTTTAGAGAAAGCTTTCCCCTGTGTCTGTGATCTTTCCACTTCCTGACACCCAAAGCATTCAGCTCCACTCCTCTCTCTTCTATCATAAATATTTTGCATCTTTTCCCCCCTTGTGGCTTCTGCCTCATTCCTTCAAATACTGAATGTTCAGTTTCTCTGGGTTGATCTCTGCTGCCTTCAAATTCCCATCATCTGTGTTCATCTTTCATGAGCCACCTCCCGGAGAGTGACTGCTCTCAGCCGACCTTCTTTCAGGTCTACATCAGCCCCATCCTCAGAATATGGCCTTACCATCTAATTCTCCAAGAAAAACCCAGACAGGCCATCTAATTCATCCTGAGCTCACTCCTAGAGCTCCCTTCACTTCAGTCAGCACCCCTGCTGTGTCTTACCCTTCTCTCCAATGTCAAAATATAGACACCCCATCCTACTTGGTCCAGCCCAAACTGCCCAGACACTGGACCCACACCCCCTCCTCCTGAGGTGGCTTCTCACTTATCAGTATCAATGGCACCATATTTTCTGTCTTATTTGTCTGGCTTCCTCCCTTATGGCTTTTAACATAATCATATCAACAAATAAGCTGGAGGAAAGATCATCCTTACTCTCAAAATGTATTTGACTCTATTGCTCATTCATGCAGCTGCCCCAAGACCCTCAGTTCGTGTTATTAGAACTGGCTTCTGCTCCCAGTCCTTTGTGTCCAATGCAAACATGTTGGATCTGTTCAACCACAGCACGTGGAGTCACAATGGCAGACATGGATTCATACGGCCAGACATGCACACATCCCGTGCTCTCAGGATTCTCTTCCCATTTGGTACTGCCGAGTGGTCCTCCAAACCCTCGATGCTTTGTTTGGCTGACGTTCTTGCTCCTGATGTCACCCCCATGTCCCCGTTGTGGAACCCATGCCCCTTCCATTCAAGAACAAGGCTCAGTCCTCAGCCCCCTGCTCTGCATCCTTTGTGACAGCAGCCAGGCTCATATCTGCAACTTCTCAAAGGGTGGTTTTTCCAATTTCCTTTTGCTTCCTTCTCCACACACGTGTCATCCCACATGTAAGCACTCTCATTGAATGAAGGGAGTCTCATCTAGACTTAGTTTATGAGTTATGTGAGCTCAGGAGCCATACTTTCAATCTTACACACTTCCTATTCCTCATTGGATCAATACTTTGCAGATAGTGACATTTAAGAAAAATTTATTGGCCGCCTATCAGATTCCACATTAAATGCTAAGAAGAGAATACAAATAAAATACAGTGTGTGCTTTCAGAGTCCTGCAGGAGTGGAACAAAGCGGTGACTGACACAGCAGATGCGAGCACAGCACCTGTGAGACTGACCAGGCGAGGGGAAGCCTCCCTCCCACCTTCTCCATTCTCAGATGCGCCTGATGATCACCCCTATCCAGACTCCACGCCCCGCTGCCTGCTTGATCTGTAAGACTCTCCCACTCAAACCAGAGGGCAGAGAGTAAAGGAAAGTGTTCAGAAACTAAGTTTAATTTCCCTAATCTAATATGGGGATAACACTACCTATTCTGCCTAACTCATGATTAACATGAGGATCAAATTCACACTGCACTTGTAGGCAGTTTGTAAAATTTTTATCCTTAGTTTTAATCTCTGACTTCCAAAGCAAAAATAATTTTACTTCCTTATTAATTGAGTGACCAAACCACAATGTGACATAAGCTCTTCCCCCAGGGACCTGCTCTTTTACAGAACTCATACCTCCTGTGGATTTATACTCACTTTGTGTTACCTCAGACACATAATATAGCCTCTTTGGACACCAAAGTCCTTCTATTTAAAGTGATTTAATTTCTAAATCCCATTTTAAAATTGCCTTGTGCTTTTAAAAATTGCATTGCTGATAGTCAAACAAAAATTTTCAACTTGGTATCCTTCCAAGACCTCAAACCAAATTCGTCATGTTGTCCTAGGGATATACCAGCACCTCCATCCAGCACCAGGCTTCTTTATTTGTGTTAATGACAAATTATCTTAAAACTATGCCAGGTTAGGAAAAATTATTTTCTTTATCTTCACTCTCCTCCCTCCAGTCAGTTACTGAGATCATTTTGTACAGCTTCTTAATCTGTCCTATTCTTTGTAGTCCCGTTATTCTCCCATCTCTATGGAGGAATTCAGCAAGACTATTATAATTATGCACTGCTAGCCTTTAGTTTCTACTGTTCAGGTCGAATGACACAACCTTAATTATAACTCTTGACAGCCACTGTTTTCACATCAATCGTACATTTAAAAATCTTCCATAGCATCTCTTACCAGAAAGATGAGTTCCAAATTACTTTGACTACCTTGCCAATCCGGGGCTACCCCTCCCCTCCAAATCCTTCTGTTATCCATCTGCAGACCCTGAGAAGACTTGTGCAATTTCCTCTCATCCCTTATCCCATTTTCTCTCTTACTTTTCTGAAAAGGACCATCTTAAGTCCCATTTTGTCCAAAAGACTTTTCTGATCAATGTCCTGTGTTGACCATGTGCCTGAATTTGACAATTACTTGTCAGGGGAAGCCTTACACTGTCACTGATATTTTTGTAAATGAATTCTGTTATTTCTGTAAATTACGGACGGTACCACACTCTAGCCTTACCACCCAGATGGTGCCTTTTCCATAGTAACTTTTCCTGCTCCTGAGGGAAGTGCTGATGCTGTCATCTGTACAGGTTCAGGCCATTCACATCCTCCACAGGTACCTCTGTTTCACGCGTCCCTACCTCAAACACCATCTCTGTTCGAACTGAACACAACTCCTTATTTTCTATCAGTGGCTTCTCAATGCTTTTCAAAGCCAACTCCATTCTCTGTGGCTTAGGCCTGCTTGAATCTCTGAAGTTCATTTGCTTCTAGTTTCTCCCATCACTAAAATATTTTGCAGATCTAAGTCATATTTACTTGCTAGAACATGATTTTCATCAACTAAAAGCAATTAATCAAATATGTAAAACATGTGTCTGCTTTCTCTGGAGCAAGAACTTCAATGCTGTCTCTTAAGCTTAACACCAAAATCTCAGTTTGATACTCAGGAAAGCCCATGAACTGGGTCCATCTTCTCATTGCACATATTTCTCTTTATTTGTTTTACATATTTCTGAGACTTGTTAATGTATGACTTCAGATTTCAGGAATATTCTACCATAACTGAAAAGCCATTACCTTTTTGGGGCTTAGCCAACTCCTATAATCTCTTAGTAAGCTAACTAATTCCATATCTCACTTTTAATTCCTTACAATACTTAGAATACCTTATCTTGAAATTTGTTTACGTATTACAATCACCTCAAATTTTCATGCACAAATTTTTACCCAATTAAATCATAGGTTCCTGAGAAGCTAGTACCTCTGTTACATCTTTGTATTTTCCACAGTGTCTGACATGGGCTGGTGTGGGATGAACAGTCAGCTAATGATAATTGAATTGAATTAACACAGAATTACAAGAAATGTGTAATTAGTACCCACCTATTCATATCAGTACATCACATCCTCAGGGCACTTTATGTTATGTAGACAGAGGATTCACAGTGGCATCACAGACTGTGCGCTCTATAAATAATCACATATGCTTAATAAGTAAAATTACTGCACTATGTCTTTTTCCATTTGCGCTCTTTCCATGTGAAGCATTATTTTCTAGCAGTGAATGGCCTCCAGTTTCCACAAGGTCTACAAACACATGAGGGAGTGAGGACTGCATATATTTGTGGTTTTCTTTGAAAATCAGCAGCTTTTCTTATTTCTCTACAGGTTGCATTTTGAATTATTTGAGTACAAAATGCTTCCTTGACATGTGGGAAAATTTCAGTAAGTCTTTTGGTTCTGTGAATGGGTCGCATTACCTAAGAGACAATCATTTTGCATAGTGATATATTTTTGAACAGGTTTCTTCCTTTCTCCATGAGCTTATATTTCTGTGGTTTTATTTTATTTTAGTTTATTTAACTTGAAGGACAGGCTGTGACTGGGCAAAAGGGAGATGCAGAAATGTGTTTTCCTCAGCTTCGCCTTACCCGTGGGGTGGGGGGAAGTGGGTAGGTGGGGATAAAGTGGGTAGGTGACCTGAGAGAGAGAATCTTATTGAAGGCAGATAAACTGGCCTGTAAGCTGGTAGAAGACACAGCAATGAGGGCTCAGCAGGGGACTAAGTCTTGTCTGTGGGAGCCTGAGAGCAGTCATCCACAGAACTGAGGGGTGACATTCTTGCCTGTCTGGCATTTTCACCAAGTACTGTGACACAGTAGAGCTCAGGCTTATCTATGTTCTGAGTGGCAGTCTTGGAGGGACAGCTGTCCAGGTGGAGGAACAGCCATCCTGGGAGAGGGAAGCTGCACTTGACAGGCAAACAACTCCCAGGAGAGGGTGACAACAGTCTGAGCAGCCCAGGACAGATGGATGAAAAAGGCAGGAGTTCCTTGGGCTTCCCAGAAATACAGACGAAAAGAAACCTAGAAAAGGACATGCTTCCTGCAGTCAGCCATGAGGAGATTTAGACAACGGTTGTTTGGGCATTAAAGGCTGACATCTAAAGTCTGCCACATTTCAGTTAAGTGCTTTAAAATCATTCAGTTTTTCTGCCCTGTACTACACACATCTGCCGCCAACACAACCCGTAGCTCCCCCTGCTCAGTCAGCATCTCTCCCCATACCCTGTCCACTGGTCAGTGGGAGATTTAGAAATACACAGCAAAAGAGGCTGTTAAAAAATAAGGCAGAGTTGTTCAAACTAAACGAATGGAAGTCTTACAGAATAAAGCAATTGTTGTTAAATGCCAGGAAGGAAAAAAAATGTTGTGAACAAAGTTGTAAGCAAAGATAAAAATTAATTGACCAGCCTCTTGCCATTTTGTTTCAGTGTAAATATAAAGAAGAATGGCATTTGAGAACATGGCAAAATAAAGACTAATCTATTTTAATTTATGGATTCATTTATTCATGGGCTCTTAAGCATGGGATGTAAAAACACTGTTCTTGTGGAAGTCAATAATGCATATGCCCTATTTTGATTGACCCTCTTCCACAAATTCATCCTACCTCAAGTCACACAGAGTGAAACTGTGCATTCAATATTATATAGTTCAGAAACATATCGAAACATTTATCACAATTCAGTGATCACAAGAAGGCTCAATGTTTCATGAAAGACCCTTGATTTCTTACTGGCTTACATATAAAATATTCTAAAATGTGCTATCTCCTTTTAGAGCAAAACTTTTTATTCTTACCATAAAATAATGTGGGTATTGATGTTTATGGCAGTAATGTTAATTGCTGAGTTTCACTAAATTCAGTCTCATAATATAGCTGCTGAAATTTTAATGTAATTTTTTTCAATTATCCAGTATGGTCACAAAATGGATGCTCATTAATCAAATATTCTAGTTAACATACAGATGTTATATGTGGGTAACCAATTATCCAAGAATTAGAGTGCACTAAAATACTTAATTTCTCAATTATTATAACCAATTTATTTTTTCATTGATTCCAATTGTGCTTCAGGAACTTGTGTTATTGTAGGGTGATATATGTCTACCAATATCCTTACAGATATGTAAAAATGCTGCCTAATATACCATGCTTCACTCTGTGTTTGACTATTCTGACTTACTTATTTGTAGTCACAATCCTTGATTCAGAATGTCAGAGTCCTTTTCCATATATTCTGAAACTAAGCCTCAATTATTGCTACAAAAATGTGAGGATAGGTAATCACAGTGATTAAACTATGGTGATTTATAACATTTATTAATACGTTTTTCCTGACAGCCAGTGTTATTGGACAGACTCACACTGACATAATCTTAATCATGATGTCATTATTTGAAACCACTTTATTCAATATTACAATACAGAAGTAATTTGCAGTATTGCCAGTGAAATATTAATAGTGCTAATGACAATTTTTGCCAAATGGTAATGTGCAGGCTGTAGGTATTTTGTTGTCAAGAAAACTCTCAACTAGACAATCCTGACTATTTCTAGGTTCATAATCTCCCAGTTTCTTCCATTTCACACTTTTATATCAACATTCTTCCCTACTATATGACTTGTGCCAAATCTGCAAATGCAATTGGCTGAAATGATTCCATTTACAGTGCTTAGATGACTTTTGCTAAAGTATATGGAAATGGTATATTTAGTTTCTGAGTCAATTCTGGGAGATCTCTTCTGTTGCTTGAGTATATATGCTATCATTCAAATTAATAAAAAGAATAGTTGGTTAAAAAGGATGGCATCTGGCTGCAGACTGCAAGAAAGAATGCTTAATCATTTGGTCCGTTACCACAAACACTGCTGCAAATATGAATGGTGTATAAATAGATGCCTTTGAGTGATTTCACTACTTTCACTGCTCGCCATGCCTGTATGGATGATTCATTGCTCTCTGAGAAGCAATATAGAGGGTCACATATATGAACCTATTTTTCTGTCCACACAGCCAGCATCTTCTTTCAGGTCGGCTATTTTTTATACCTAAAGCATTTTTTCATTTATCTAAATATATGTTTATATATAAATTCACACATGACACATGATTGTCTAATTTAATTCACTGAAGGCAATCCAGGTTCCTGTTTCCTGAGGAGCTCACTGCCTCCTGTCATGTCCACCTGAACCCTATGTAAGCCATCACGAGTATGTGCTGCCTTAACAAGACAGCAACTTAAGGAAGCTATAAAATGACTCTGAGCCACCTGTTTTTATGACCTATATATTCTGTCCAAAAGACACAACAACCCAGTAACAGAAAAATTCAATAATCCATAAGGGAAAACAATAGACTATAGGGCTAAGGATGTAGAGTGATATATTAGAGGATATGAAAATCAAATTATCCTCAAAGAGTATTAAATAAAATTAAAATGTTAATTTAAAAGGATTAGTGAGATTAAAAATTACTAAAGAAATCAAATGAATGTTTTTGGTAAGTTTGGAAAAACCTACAGATCAAAACAGATAGAAGAAAGAAAGTCCAATAATAAATAATAAAATGCTCCACTCGAGATGGGGAGTGAAAAAGAAAAATAATTTTGTAATCAAAGACAGAAAATGCTAAAGGGCCACTGAGAGAACATTCCTGTCACAAGGCATAGCTCTACTAGGACATGAGAAGAAGGACTCTAATTATAATGCAGTGACATATATACTGTTAAATAAGCTCCAATTTATTTGATTATATAAAAATGATAAGCATTTCTATAGTGAGATTCTTCCTAAGCAAAGTTACACAAAGGGCTCTTGTAAAACAGTAAGAAGACAACAAAAATCATAGTAAGAAGGAGACTGGATAAGGATATGAACAAGAGATCTCGAGAACACAAATCACTAATAAATATAGGAAAATTCTCAGCTTACTAGTAATCAAAGAAACATAAATGAAAACTGATAGGATACATTAAAAATTACATTAGGAAACACATTTTTACATAAATGATGTGATATTATCCAGTGCTGGCAGGATGTTTTCAAGTTTTATAGAGGTTAATTTGCAGTATTAATTTTAAAAACCACAAAAAATGTAGTTCAGGTGGACATGACAAGAGGCAGTGAGCCCCTTGGGAAATAGGAATCTCTATTGCCTTCAGTGAATTAAATTACCCAATCACATGTCACGTGGGAATTTATGTATTTATAATACGTTAATCACAACATCTGTGACTGAGAATTCCACTTGTAGGATTGCATCTGCAGTGCAGTTTGTGGGGCTGTTCACTCCAGCCCTTTCCAATAAACATGCCCATCAATAGAAGAACAGCAAACTGACCATTGCTATAGGCTGCTAATGACTGTAACATGAGCAGCAGCAGCATTACCTTTAGGACAGCCTGTAACAAACAGGCAAAGGAGGAGAGCTGTGGTGCCTTGCAAAGTGTGAAAGGCCATTTGCAGGACAAAATAAATAATAATATCTCATCAAGGAGAAAAGAGTCACTGAATATGTGTAAATATATTTTATAGGTATGTTTTAAAGTCATTTCTAAATAAATAGACAAGATGTGAGATGTATAAAAGTAAATATATAAATGACAAACATGTATAAGATGAACAAAAATCCTATGGGCAGATGGAAGGATACATAATGATTTTTTAAAACCTTCTTATTACAGTTAAATAAAATACAAAATTTATCATTGTATCTGTTTTCAAATGCAGTTGTGTTAAATATATTCACATTGTTGTTAAAACAGCTCTAGAATTTGTTCATCTTGTAATTATGAAACTCTATGCCCATTAAACAACTACCCTTTTTCCCTGTACTCTTGCAGCTATACCAGCTCATTTTTCAGAAATGAACCTTATTTCTGAGAATGAAGGGTATAGACAGTGTTTTCATTTTTCTCTTTCCTCTCTGTCAGAGTCAAGTTTCAGAGGAAGTAGGAAACCATCAAATAAATTTTTAAGTGTATGTATATCACCTACCATTGGACAGGCTTGGCTTGACTCTTCAATCAGACATCTATGCTGTGATATGTCATATAAACAGTGTGCTTAATTAGAGCTTGGAGAATCTGCAACGTGTGTTGAATTGGAAACTATTTTACATCATGCCACTCATTAGCAATGAGCTGTGATTAACACTGGGAAACACACACACACACACACACACACACACAAGCAATTTATTTTCTAGGATTTCTCCAAAAGTCAGTGAAAGATAAGACTACTCTTATAACTCTTAGTTCAGAGGACATGTTAACTGTGTTGTTTTCTTCATTTCTTAGGCCGAATTCTTCATACAAGATATAAGCATCTTCACTCCTTTGACTGAAATTACAACAAAGGAACTTGGGTTCAAAATTTTTATGAACTTTCTCAGATCCCCCTTCTTACCAAAGCAATATCGTCACTTGTGAATGATGGAAAGAGTATTTCACACATAACTAAAATATTGTAAGAAAAAGAATGTAAAAAAAAAAGGAAGATGGGAAATAATTTTGTAAAGAATATTTCTTCAGAAGCAAATATTCTTAAGCCCTAAGGAATAAACAACATGAATTCAAAATGCTTCCTCCATAAGCCAGTTTGATATCAGATGACCCTTGTCTGTGTTCTTTGGCAAAGGAGATGCGACCTGGTGGCATGAAAGCTGGACTGCTTGTATTCAAGTACCAGCACCGCCACCTGCTGGCTGTGTGACTTTGGGGAGGTTACTTTACCTCCTCTGCCTCACTGTCATAATTTGTACGATGGGTATAAAAACATTCTTGGAAAAACAAGGTATTTCACTTTTTGTGTGTGTAAATCCAGGTCAGGTGCCCAGGTCCCTCCGTGAAAATGCAGGTCCTCATCGGCATCACAGAAAAACAGGGCAGGGGTGAGGTCCAAGGAAGGATTGACTTGGCCTCTCACCATCCCTTCCAACTGTATTCCAGTTCCCAAAACTCAATCTTTATTAGTAAAGTAGGAGGAATGAAAGAAAAGCTTGTGTCCCAATTTAAATTCTATTAAAAATTACCGATGTCGTCCTATAAATACACTGAAGCTAGTTTTCCAAAACAAATGGATACAAGTAAATATTACTAACACATAATATTGTGAAAGGATAACTTTGCAACTAATGCACAGGTGTTTTTCAAATAAAAGTACATGTAAAAACTAACACTAACATTGTGACCCCTATAAGGCCATGATTTCTATCAATGAAGTGTATGATTCATTTTCACTAGCCAACTTGAAGTTTTCAGAACAGTGTACTTAATTCTAAACCTACCCTTCAGTCCTATTCCCACCAGAAGTTATTGATACAAGTTGATGTTCTTAAAGGTGTTTAATCAGCTGTAAGAATGTACTAGTGTGCTTGCTGTTGATATTTGTTTTCTATCACTTTTTGAATTAATGTAACCAGAGCTCTTTGAAAAGCCTGCCTCAACACGTAATACCATGTATGATTATAAATAGTACAGACATCCACTCCTAAAATACACCTTGAGATTCCAAGAAAGGAATTCTTTACTGGTTAGCAGAAAGCAGTAGAAGCAGAGAACATAATATGGTCCAATCAAAGGTACAGTAATTGATAAAACAAGAGGTGCCAGAAAGCTTTGTGTAGATCAACTACTTCTGAATAATTGGCATTCGTCTCCTATGATTACACCCGTGTTAAATATTATTGTTCATTTGAAAATGCCACATGAGCATCTCCCTTAACAAGCTACAAACTTTTGCTACCAGTAGTACAGAAACTTGAACAAAAGCCAAGAAAGCTAGTTAAAACCAAGGAAGTGAGATAATTAAGCTAAACGACTACTGATAGCTGAAACTCAACCATAAACTACCAAGGATAGCTTCATGTCTGTTAATAAATTAACCTATATTTTGAATGTGTAAACATTATATGGATTGTACATAATACTATGGATTTCTTTTACATAAATCAGAGATAAGGAGGGAAAATTCATTTTCGCCTGATCAACTATTCCTTTCTTTCCAGACTGTCAACACCTTCCATCCTCACCACTGCAGCTGAGTTTATAACTGCAAAGTATAAACAAGCACAAAAGCTTCCTGGAGTGCTCACCTGCATATCCATCACCTACCTGCGTCTATGACTACAGGTTCTAGTTTCTTCATCCCCCTGTAGGCTTCTATCTGAAGAAGGCCCTCCAACTGAACACAGGATCCATCCCCCTCTCACGTACCTAAGGGCAAGCTTTTATCCTCTTGATTCCTTATGCTATCAGATTTTTCTACAGAATACTTCTCAACAGCATATTAAAGTATGCCAAACTTCTCCCACCTTAAAAACAAATCAGAACTCCCACTTAACCACACATACCTTGCCCATATTCAACTGTCTGCTCCCCTTCCCATAAACTTCTCAGGAAGAGGTGTCTTTACTTACTGCTTCTGATCACTCTCTTCCTATTCCCCCTAAAGTCTGAACTGTTGAGGCCATGCAGACTTTGTCTTTTAAAACTCTTAGCACAGACATGAGAGGAACCGTCAGCAAGGTCATCAATGACCACGTGTCAGCAGTCAGTGATCAATCCTCATTTACTTGACTAACAGAATTTGAAACATTTGCTCATGCCCATTCCCCTTCTTGACTTAGAGTGCTAGACACCAAACTCTTTGTTTTCTGCCTTATTGACTAGTCCGCCTCCGTCTTCTTTGTTGTACCCTCTTCAGAGCTACAAATACTAACGTTGGAAGAAGCCAAGTTCTAGTCCTCATACCTCTTCTCTGTTTACAATCACTTTCTGATAAGATCATACAATTTCCTTCCTCGTCTCTGAATAGCCGGCACTACTTTTGTTTTATGTCTTTGCATTTGCCATTTCTGCTGACGGGAACCGTTCACCCCCAAATATCCACAGGCCTGCCTCCCTTGCTTCCCCCAGGTCTCTGTCTGTATCTTAGTGAGGCCCTGAACACTCCCCTGGAGCTTGTATTCCATCCTCCTTAGCAACACAGTTCCTTTTCTCTTATTTTTCTCCACAGCACTCATTACTGCCTGGTAGATGACATATTTATTTGATGAATATATTTATTGTTGGCCTTTCCCGACCAAAATATGAACTCCCATGAGGCAGATATTTCCTGTCTACCTTGCTACTGCCGTATCTAGCCCCCAAAGTCGTGCCTGGCCCACAGAGACTGCTCAATAGGCATTTGTTGTTGGAGACATCCAGTTCTACATTTTTTTGGCTTTTGTTTCA
The DNA here is from genome assembly GCF_030020395.1 of Manis pentadactyla. Taxonomy (NCBI): domain Eukaryota; kingdom Metazoa; phylum Chordata; class Mammalia; order Pholidota; family Manidae; genus Manis; species Manis pentadactyla. Next base: position 10,758,303 of record NC_080034.1, read on the forward strand.
ATCAGTCTTTTACAGGAAACCGAGTTGATTTCTGATCACTGAGAACTGAGATTCCTAGATCATTAAAGAAAGATATGTGTGTGCCCTCTTATTCGAGGTCCCTCAGTTTCCTAGTTGGATCTCTACGATCCTCCCAACTCCTGCCTTCACCTCATTCCTGATAAGAACATCTATACTGCATAGGAAAAGTGGCAAGAACTTGGAATTTTTGGGGCCTGCCTTGCTGAATGCAAATCTTGACACCAGCCCTAAGGCACTAAAAGACTTATAATTAAGAAACAGCATCCATATATTTAAAAGGGATTTATAAACAAGTAATAATAACAAAAATCTCATTGAAAAACATACAAATGACTTCCAGGATGTGAAAAATGTGCTTTATCACTGGTAATGAAAAAAGTACAAAACAATATAAATACCATTTTTTTCCCTGTTAAACAATGAATACAAAATACCCAGTGCTAATAAGGATGGTCTGAGCTGGCTCGTGATTAAGGGAAGATTATCTGATACAACTCTTACACATTGTTAATAACTCCTCATACAGTCATTTCAGTTATGAGCGGTAATGATCTGATGTGCACATTGAGATTTAAGCATGAACATACTCCTTGTCACAGGTTATACTGAAACATTAAAAAACAATGACCAAAAAAATGTTTAAATGTTAAGCATATTGTGGTTTGTTCACTTACTAGAATGTATCATCATCACAAGTAATAATTTCTATTACATTGGAGAATGACTATTACGTCTTATTAAAGGGAAAATATTCTTATTGAAAGGTATAGAGTATTAAAGTGATAAACATGAATAACTCAAGGACATTTAAAAGAGAGAGACTGACAGAAAATATAAGAAGTATTAGCAGTGAGTACTTCTGGGTGCTAGAACTACTTGTCTTTGTATTTTTAAAAAAGTAAAAATACTAATTTAAAAAAATTTGCCCACTTCACTAAAGAATGTAAGATAAATATAAAGATGTTATATTAAGCAACTGAAATTATTTATTTGATATCCACTTTCATTTCACTCAAATCAGTCTTCATTCTCCTTTAGTTGTAAGTGTACAAGCCATCTAACGAGCTCCCCAGTCCTATCTTGGGGTCTTCTCAAGTCTTCCCTGCCCCAGCCCCTCTCTGTTACTTATCCACCCAAAGACCTTTATCTAAGAGCCCTCAATTAAGTCTTACCAGTATTTACAAAGAGTAATATATCTGCATTTAATTAACTCCAATTAGTCAAGCCACTCAAATTGTGGGAAAATAAACCTTTCTGTCAACTGATATCAATTACAAATAAGTGGGGTTAAAATTAATAAACTTTAATATATTGTTATTTTCATGGAGAGATTCATTTATTTATACTTTAATTTTTTTAAAGAATTATTTTTCAACTTCCTGTTACTCTAAAAAAGAGGATAGTAATGATTCCAGTAATCATTATCAGAATGATTTTAAATTTAAATAAGTCCATTTCAACATAAAACATTGAAAAGCTACATAGTCATATCATTCTCTATTGATAATATAAAAGTCAAAGCAAACAATTGTAATAAAATATTTTTTAGAAGAGGAAAATTCAGTGGTTGTTGTGTTATGAAGACTGTAAATCTTTCACTTAAATGCTTTCACCAAAATTGAAGCATTCATCTATTTTAAGACATAAATAAGAAAAATAGGTTTCAGGAGTTTGCCCCTAATATGGTTTATGCAACCTTTAATTCTTTTTCCCCATAAATTAAATTCATTCTAATGCCTTAAGCCTCCATTAAATAACTCTTTCACGAAAGGCATGATGATTGGATAGCCCCTAGTATCCAAGCTAGAAGCCTTTCCAGAGAATCAGTTTCAAGATAGAATTTATCCCTCTTTATTTTGTTACAACCTCAAAACTGAGCATGCTAAAAATTTCTGAAGTTTACAATCAATATAATTAGACAAGTCTGTAGTTTCAGTGTATTTTAATATGGGTACAGTCACACTGTAAAATTAACACAGTTTCCTTAGTTCTTTCCAAATATTTGTTCAATAAATTAATAGTTGTATTTTCTATCACTAATTTTTAACACGTTTTCCTGTTTTCTTCTCTATTATATACATTTACACAGTCTGTAACTGAAAGGCAGTTTAATTCCTCTCAGATTATATCAGATCATTTAGCCTCCATCAGAGAAAAGAGTTATATATTTCCAACACTGAACACGTTTTCAGAAACTAGCATCTCTGAGATTCAACTATCTATATTTAGCATTTTAATTAATAACCCGAGTTTTAGAATTTTATTCTAAAACTTGATTATTCATTCAGTCAACTAACATTTTCATTTATGTGCTATGTATCTACTAGACATACCATGAAAAGCAGTGAATAACATACACTCAATTGCTTCTTGGAGGCAGCAGGCTAGAAATGGATAAAACATTGAGCAAATAATCACAGGTATGGTGAGTTTATTAAAGTGATGGTCATGGAGCTCATAAGCAGTGACCTTAGACAAAGAAGGCTCAGGAGAAAGGTGAAGTGGATAGTATTCAAGGCAGAGAAAAATAGCAAAGAGGCAGGAAAGATCAAAGTGAATGTCTGGTAACTGAACTAAGTCCCAGATGGCTTGAGTACAAAATAGTGAATGAGGTGGGGAGTTGAACAAGATGAGGATGGAGATATGATAATGTACTTTTTTGTCTTTGCTCTTTCCTTGCATTGGGAAACTAAAGCATTAAATTAGCAGTGACATGCTCGTGATACAAACCTACTACAATTTTTGAAACTTTTCTTGAATCTTTGTAATTTTCATAAGTAGTATTGACCTTTTGTGATCAATTCACTTTAATCATTCAAGTACTGGACTTCTGGGCAGAAGTCCAGGTTAGACTATCGGTAGGGTAGGAAGTAGGAGGTGTTTCCAGATTCTCCTTAAACAGACCTAATCTGTACTGAAACCGGATTTGGTTTCACATTCCTATAAACTTTTTCAAGTTGAAGAGCTGACCATTCTTGCAAATGCTTTGTTCCAAGGGCCGTCCCATATTCTCTGCACTCCTCGTCTCTAGGTGATAGATAAGCCGTCAACCAGACTGCCTAGTAGCCCCCTTTTCCTCGAATGTCCTTGTCAGCTGTTTATATCTCCTTCTACCCATTCCCATTCCCATCCTCCAGTATTCAGGACACTACTCAACATTCGCACAGAATCTATTTTTCTTCCACATTATTGTCACCCTGGGTATATTTTAAATACTCATATGGTGAGCCCTTTCAAAGTTTCATGACCACAAATTCAGTGTTTTCTTGTTTTTCTCATTCCACACATACCTCAGACTTCAACTGCATTGTTATGACTAGAAGAACTTCCTGTCACTCATCCAACATTTTGATCCTTTGCCTTCTGGGTTTTCAAAAATCGCAGAACTCTATATCCTTAACTTTGATCTTCTTGATAAGTTAAAAGTCTATTAAGTATTCCTTTTGCCAACGAGTACCTCCAGCATGGACAAATTCCAGTTAAGGGGCAAGATGCTTAATTTTTAATATGAATGCCTAGCTATGAATAGGGAGTGAAAACCGGACAGAAGATCATCAATCGGTGTGCAGTGCTCAGGAAAGAAAAATGGAAAAGGAGTGTTCAAAAATTAAATGGTCGAAATCACTCTGTCTCGGGAAGCAGCTGATACCCTCTGTCATTACTGAATAGCACTGCCTTGCACCTTAAAGCCAAAATGCTCACAGGATGGTGAGTAATGGTTCTCAGAGTATGATCCTCATAACCAGAGATGATATGAGAAATACAACATCTTGGCCCAATCCTGGGCAACTGAATCAGAAACTCTGGGGTTGAGCCCAGTCACCTGCATCTTAACAAGCTTTGCAAATAATTCTGATGCTTTCCAAAGATTGAAAAACATTAGTAATTTTTCTTAATGCTGGTATACATTAAAAATATCTGGGAGCTTTTACTTAATACCCTTGCCTAGGACTCATCACAGACCATGTGAATATAGTATCTGGGTGAGAGTTCCATGTCTCACAAAGATTCGGATACACAGTGAGGGCGGAGTCCCAGTCTCCTTCACCTCCCACCCAGACCTGCACCTCAACCTGCCTCCTGTTTCACTTCGGCAGAACGCTCTGCAAAGACCTCCTGAACTTCTTGCTTTCCAATTCCTCGGACCTCTTCCTCACCATCTCTCCCAGCACTGCACCACAATTTAAGCAATGATCACATGATATTGACAGCATGGGTTTTTATCTTCTTTACTAATTTCTGAAGTTCAAATTGTTATACCTTTTATAACTAGAAACAACTTTCCTTTAAAAATAGTTCAATGCAATTAAAAATAGTTTAGTAGATCAATTACATTGAACACTTTAAGACTAGCAAGTTGTGCATTTAAATGACCAATTATGTAACAAGCAATTATTTCACTACTTGTAAACTGATTTTTATAAAAATGTATTACATTATAAATGGATAATATAAATGTACCCACAAAGGGACTACTACTTATCTTTTTACTTCATTAAACAATAAAGCCTTAGAAAAACAACCTGGAAGAATTGAATAGGTATTTTGCATGTACAAATGCACATATATGCAGATATATATACTTAAGTTTGTTAAGGAAATTAATTTTCTCAAGTCAATTAGTTTTATAAATAATCAAGTTTTTCACATAGTAAAAATGTGATCCACATGTCTATAATACATTGGTAATATCCAAATATGTTTCATTTCTTTGACATCCTTGAAACTAAATATAAATTTACATTGTAAAAGTGACTAAGATAATATGACTCTTTGTAATATAAATGAAAATAATTTTGTTCACATATGTCAGTGTATATTATAAACTATGCTTATAACTAAAACCTCAGTTATCCAAAAAGCGTAAAATATTTTAAGCTTGAACACTGGTGATACATCATATTATTAATAAGTGTAAAACATTTATTCGAAAGCTACCATCCTTTAAACCATTTATGTACTAAACTTTATGCTTTTAATATATGTATCACCATTGTTCATCATATCCTAATGTTCAAGTTTGAAATTTTAGGCTTTTGTGTTTTGCAGTAGCTCTTTTTGTATGACTGGTCTGTACTCATCTTGACATCTTGAAATACAGCTTGAAGTAAGAATTGGGGTATAACTATATTATAGTTCATGTCATTGCATGGAAGCATAATGCATATGTTTTTTGTAAAATACTTAAGTAGAAATAATTTAAATCAAACCCTAGTGGAGATATGTATCTTTTTGAAAAAAGATTACAATATATAGTTGACCTGTAGTAATTTGTTCAAACAACACATTTGACTTATTGTTGCTTGACTGTAGTTCAGAATGATCATCAATTCCTTTTTGTTTTCTCCCTTAAGTTTTTCCTTGCCTTTCTGAATAATTAAGTTCTTTTTTCTTCCTTTCTGTACATCACCAAGTCCTGTGATTGATATCAAAGCAGGGAGCAGGGGCAGAGCACCGACTCAATCTGTAGATTAACAGCTGGAATAAAAGCTACCTACAGACTCAGGACTAATTGAAAACAAAAGATGCTACATATAATTAAAAACTCTAAACCATTGGTATTAGCATCTTCCACTACTTCTATCTATAACTGAGTTGTTGAAATTATAGAATTGAAATTATCTCCTTCATTCTTACCCTTCTTACAGAGTGAGCCCAACGGTGGGTAAAATCAAGAAATAACAGGAGAACAAATGAGGCTCTGTAATTCACAGTCTTTTAGTAGTGAAGAGTCCACTGTATGTGAACTTCCTCCACATGGATCATTTCCATATTTGTGTGTCCATATTTTCTAATTCGTTTCTGGCTCCACAGTGCCTGAGACATTATCTCTATTAGATACTTGTTAGCTGTGTGTCGTAATTTCATCTCAAAATGCACATTTTTAAAGGAAAGAGACATCATGGCATCTAGATTCTGTGCATTATGGCAGAAATTAATACAAGGGTAAAATGTAACTCTACTTAGGGGATCGGTTTACTTTTCTGTGTTATGATGGTACATCATCCTCTTATAGGTAGTTCTAGACGTTCAGAGAACTAAAATGACTTGTGTGAGGTCACATGATTTTTTATGGTTAATAATTCACTACAACTTTAAATATGAATTTACTGTGCATTTAATTGAATAGAAGAATTTAGATATTCACCTGATTAAGTTTTGCCAAGACGTCTATGTGCCAGACACTGTGCTACGTTCTGGATATATAAAGATGAATAAGACAATGGCTGTATTTTCCAGTATTTCACTATTTGCTCATAGTGATAGATAAGTAAACAAATGGAATAAAATGGTACAGATTTATCTCCAAGCAATGATTGCCTTATTTTTCAAGCATTCTTTTGCTATTAAAGTGTAAACTTCTCTAAGGCAAAGGCAGTTTCTTTTTCATCTTTGTATTCCCAGAGCTGAGAACAGTGCTTTACCAGTTTATAACTTGGCACAATGGATTTTTGGCTTCTAAAAGTGGATCCATAATGTACAAATATAGAAAAAAAATGTGTATTTGTAAATGGAGAATCAATAAAGCAAGGTGAAAAACCATTATCTGACTATGCGTCCCTCAGCACAGCACAGATGTTGGCTGTTTTGAAAAGTGCCACCATCACAGCAACAGTAATTGCAATACCCATGCAACAATGACTGAAACTTTGGCCCTGATTCTGTAAGTAGCATGGGAAAGAGATTCTCAGGGATTCTTACATGACCCCATCCTGGCTCAGTGCCCTTAACTGCCTGCCTTAGAGCACAAGAGCCCCTTACAAAATGCAGTCCATGGGTCTGCAGAAGCCAGAGGAATCCCTCCAGGATCTGTTCCATGCTGGTCATTTGGAACCTCCTGCACTGGCCTTCTCCCCACAGCTTCCATGATGCCAGCACTAGCTGGTGTGCTCTGAATGGCTGGTTATCTCCGTGCAAGATTGGATGGCATGTCATTGCCTTAGCATAATCAAGGTAACTAATGATATCAGGAGAAACAAAGTTTTACAGTAAATAACAGAAACTTTTTGGTCCCTAGATAATGATATTTATGACAAACTGAGCATTTAGAGAGGATTTTAAGTCCAGGATTATACCTTCCAAAGGGATTTCATATTTTCCTCACTGCTTATTTAAGGGTGTTCTGTGTACTGACCTCTAGGTTTAGCATCAATAACATGAACAAAGATAGCAAGCTAGCAGGGAGAGCTTTCACAGCAGCTCTGCCACCCAAGAGCCAGGCCCAGGGCAGGGCAACCAGGCAGAGGAAGTGGCTGTCCCTGGGAATAAACAATCGTCACCCTATTAACACTGCTTTTTTTTTTTTTTAATCTAATTACAATGCAAAAACGTTCTCAGTTTATTCACTTAACTAGTTCAATGTTTGGATTATTCTATCCTTACATCTTCTAAATTCCTTGCCTACCCCAGAGTGATTTGACTTAGTCTGCTAACTCACTAACTGGAAGGGAAAAGATTTATGTACGTCTCTTAACGGGGAAAAAAAAAAATAGTACTGCAGAATTTTGGATTGAGTAAGAACTTCTGATAATCCTCTTATCTGGCTGGGAGCTACATGCCTACGTGGAAGTTTGCCCATTTAAGTGAGAGCTGCACAGCATTGTTTACCAGTGAGGTGTAGGGACTCTGGGGCCAAGCTGTCTTGCTGGCCCCTGGCTCTGCCTCTTCTTGGCATCTGCGTGACCTTGTGCCTCGATTTACTCGTCTGTAAAGCAGGGCTACTAATAGTCCCTGTATCACAGGAACGCTGTCTAGAATAAATGAAATGTTTAATAATAAATGATGAATGATGTAATTCAGAGGAGTGCCTGTTACATAGTGCTGTGAAAGTGTTTATAGCTCTGTATTTGTTTTTTATAAAATATTTTGTGAAGCAGATTAGACTCGGTGTGTGGTCTGGAAAATTCAATCACCAGGGGAAAGATTCCCCTATGGTTTCCAAAAGCACATTTTTTTTTTTTTTGGTCCCATATTGCTAGACTGGGAGATGGGGGTTTTATGATATTCCTGGACTGCCAAGAATCCAATTTGCATATGTAAATCTAGATACAGAAAGGGGAACTGCAACATTGTCAAATATCATCTGGACATGTAGTGGAAAGGACGGCTTCGGGAGCTACCAAACAGCAGCAAATATGTTATCAAGCTGCAAAGGAAATCAAAATGTACTTTAAAATGTCCCTTTAGTGTACTCTGTCAATATTTTATTTTTCAAAGAACATAGCTAGCTTCTAGGAATCTCATTAATGTGTTAAAACATCAAAATGTCAATTTGAGTGAAACTTACAGGAAAAAGTCATCCTCATAGAAGAGTCCGGAAAATCAAATCAAGTAAAACTTAATAAAAATGCCCAGATAAAAATCAAACAAAAGAAATGTATATTAAGCTTCTGACAAATAAATGCCTGATTATTTCAGAAAGTATTAAAAGTTCAACATTCTTCTTTGGTAAAAGGAGTTCAGTGGACCCTGGAGAACTGTTTTTTGTCCTCTGATTGAGATGACAACCTTTTTATTGCCCAGAAAGGCTTGCTGTCAACTGGCTGGATGCAGGGCACTTAAGCGAATTCACACAAATAGTTTCTAGCAACAATTTCCTTGTTTTCATGTGACATTTGGATTTCCAAGGAATGCCTACAGAACATAAAGCCCCAGTGTTCATGTGTAAGACAAATCTTACTAGCCCTTTATATTAAAATTGAGAAAGTCTCAATGAAATAAAACAGAATTTGAGTGACTCCCTACAATGACAACCATATCTTAGTTTAAAAAGTGATTTTTGGAAAAAAGAGGATTAAATTACAATGTACCACCACAGATTTCTCTGTAGACATGTTTCACTTTTCCTCCAAAGTTTACAGAATAGCAAACTTGGAAGTAATTTGGAAAGGCTATTTAAAAAACAATGAACCAAGAAAGAACATCCTACTGACCTCACCTTGGTGCAATTCTTCTGATAATCTTTGAATTACCTTAATTACATTCAATGATACATGTTTCTTTAACCTAAAGGATTTTTAATTTCTAGTCTTAAATTTGTTTTCCAGGACTTTGCAACTATGCCATTATGGGCAAATAATCATAAGCCTGGGAAAAACGATTTATATTTGTTTTTGTTCTTGACCATATAGTTTCAGTGCATTTGCTTGGACAGTTCCAACATAGTAAATTAATACATTGAAAACGTGTCCCCCACAGAGGTACTAACTCTGAATCCTTCTACTGTAGAGTCACTGGCCAAGCTGAAAGGGAACTACATACCAGCACTTAACAAACCCTGTTGACCGCATCTTGGGGCAAGTCTTCTGATAATCTTTGAATTACATAATTACATTCAATGAATCATGTTTCTTTAACCTAAAGCATTTTAAATTTCTGTCTTAAATTTGTTTTCCAGGAGTTTACAACTATATCACTATTGGCAAATAATCATAAGCCTGGAAAATAGTGTTTATATTTCCATGATGTGGATATATGACAAGAGGTGTCCTAGGGAAGCATTTCAGCTTGAAGACATTAAATTCCTAAAAGCTTTGTGGGCTTGACCAAACAAGTCTTTAAGGAACTTTGAAAGACCTTCAATTTCAAAACCTGACCTGGTCCAATAAGGAAACTTAATGACCCAGAAACCCAGAGGGTGTAAACGGTGCAGGCACAAAGTATCACACTTGGGGTCAAATGCAGGTTCCCTGACTTCCATCCCAGTGCTCCATCTGCTTTATCCTTTTCTCCCCCTGAACACAATGTTTATTATCCCCCCAACAGCATCTTAACATGCACAAAATATAGTGGTTTACCAAGGAGACATAAAGGTTCAGCATCTTACAAAACAGGAAATCAAAATCAGCCCTCAAAATTTCCACAGCTCTACGTTCTTAGTTTTGTCATAAATATTTTGTATCTTCCATATCCCATATATGGAAACAACCAAATCATCCAGATCAAAGATTCTTCTGTGCCCTGTCCATGTGGTCCACCTAAATGCATCTCAGCAGCCTCAATTCCTGGGAGGCCAGACTGAGCTTTAAGACAGATGGCAGCAAACCATGCAGAACATCTCTGCAATGACACAGCTCATTTGTTTTTCTCTGCATAGAAATGACCTCTATCTTCCCGTTCATGGAGTAATGTGTAATGCACCAGACCATGAATCAGGAGACCAATCCCAGATTTGATTCTGCACACTGACTGTGTATACATATTGGGCAAGACACTTAACGTTTTTTGTTCTAATTTCCTTCCTTCTCTCTACACTGGTAGGTAGATAAGAAAATCTAAAACATCCTTTTCCATATCCCTCTTCTATTTTTATATGTTCATATCTTCAGAAGAAAAATACCATTCATTCAGATGATAACAAAAGAAGTCATGGAAGAAAAACTTCCCAGCATGTAATGTTTGATAAATAACCTTCATCAGAACTAATCTAAAATAAACAGCAACCTTCCAACACTTATCCTAACCCCACAATCTGGCTTTTATCTACAAATGTTATGGAAAAATTCATGGTCAATAATATGAAGTATCCTAGATGCCAAATTTATAGGCCTCTCTCATAGTCTTTCTTTCCTGGACTTTCTGCACAATTTGGTACTGTTTTCCGTCCTCCAGCCTTCCTCTATTTCCATGTTGCCTATTAGGACAACACTCTCCCAGAATCTATATTTCTTTAATTAACTTAATTTCATTTAGTTTAATTTAATTTCAGACTCTTGGCTTCTGTCCTCAACCTCCCTTTACCCTTCTGTCCACCGAGCCCCTTTTTCACTTCGTCCTGTGCTAGTGCAGACTCATCTCTCAGAATCAGAAGCACCATCTGTAGCTGCTACTGATTATTAGATCCTCATCTCCCACTCTGTCTTTTCCCCTGAGTGCACATCAGTCTTTTCAAGTACTCCCTAAATGCTACAGACAACCAAAAACCACCTTCAATCTCAAAACAGTCCTAAAGGCTCTATTCCCCACACCACCCAAGCTGAAGCCAAGGTATCACTCTTAAGTTCTTGTTTTTTCTTAGTCCTGACATTGTCAGTCACCAATTCCATTCAATTTGTGGTGACAATGTTGTTGCAAAATACCTCCTCCTGGGCAATGATCACCTCCTGGCGTTAGTTTTTATCTTCAGCATGTGAACTACTATGTTAGCCTCCTAATTAATTCTGTCATTCTCATTTTCCTCCTATCTAATCCATAAAATGAACTAATGTCTGAATTAACTTTCTAAAACAACAACAAAAAATCTGATGTCATTTCCATTGTTTAAAAAATTTAGGAATGTAAGTTGCATATGTGTTGTTATATCCTACAATTCTCAAAATCTCCTATTAATATCCTTCAAATTCTAAACTGAAATCCCATTTTTTTGCCTGAGGGGCACAGGTTCACCCTTTATGAAACTTATGATGTATGTTCATACTGACATGCCCTTGACTACCCCATCCCATCTGCCTAGAATATTCTAACCCCTTTCTAATTTATGACTTCTTTTGCTCCCAAAGACTTCTTTGGACAGCACGATTCTCTGGCTCCCAGTAGCACAACCACAACGTCTGACAAATATAAATAATATTCATGGAAACTACAGGTCAGATTATTCAGCATTAAGACAGATTATTAAGTTTTGAACTCTGGTATGTATGGTGGTTATATGCATGTAATTGTTACGTTTGTAATTATACTTCTGTCAAGTACACAGACCCTGTCTTGCCTTTGTTTATATTTCTAGTGTCTAAAAAACTGCGAAAGCATTCTCTCAATAAATTAAGTTAATGCTTCTTGGATATTTTTTTTTCCCAATGACAAAGGTAAAGAACTAGAAGAGAATGGGAAAGGCTTTTCATAGAATTCATCAAGAGACATGAGTTTTTATAGACAAGCCACTTTTGTTTATTTGTGCTTGTCTCTCATATGCACTAGTCTGGATATGCCAAGATCATAAATCTATAAAACAAAGGGACACACAAAGTCAGTAATCAGTTCTCTTATTTTGGCATGTAAGAGCTCAGATAAAAATTTTACAGTTATTTATTTATTTTTGCTTCCTCCGATACAAAGTTTTGTGGGAGTTTATTGACAGGGAAGTTTTAATACTTTCAGTATTCTTTTAAAGATGTTGCTAGTATCCAGGAAGTAGAAAAGCTTGTTTTCACCATAAGCAAGATTTTATTAAATTAGATACTTCCTTTTTAGGACAATAAACTGTTGAGATTTACAGAACTGACCCACAGTTGACCTATATTTTGACCATTCCCAAAAGTCAATAAAAGTCCATTGAATCTCTAATTTAATTTCCTATTTCTCATGTTGTAGCTAAAAACCATTTCTAGTCAGGAATTTAAACTCTGTGTAATAAAGGCTAAAAGAAATCAATGTATGGAAACTGGATTTCTTAATGTGATAATATGACATCTATATGATTCTTGACAGTATTCGCTAAGACTTCATTTCCTGGGTTAGTACATAATAAGCAATATGTAAAATAAATAGCAACTGGATAAAAACATTTCTTCTGAGACTGTTCCCTTAATACTTCATGCATAACTTCTGGAGGAGATCCTAATATCATGCAAAAATTTATTTGTATTTGTTTAAATACCTAGGTTAAGTTTTCTCAACCTTAGCAAGATGGGACTGGATTTTTCTTTCATGTGGAGGACTGACCCTATGCACTGTAAACATTTAGCAACATCCCTAAATGTCAGCAGATAACACTAGATACCAGTGCCTCCTCCCAAGTGTGACACTCAAACAAGTACCCAAACATTTCCAAATAATCTCCTGTCAAGAACCACTGCTTTAAATGGTAAGCAACCTGGCTTATATTGCTTTATACAGTCTTTGCATATCGCCTTATCTGGCATGTAGTATATATTCAATAAATATTTCCTGAAAAATATTAGCAAGTACTAGTATTTAAGACTATACATTTACTTCATCTCAGCAACCCTACAATTACATATGTCAGCCCCAAGGTATATCCAGTTCATAAGTAATGGTGGGAATGATAACTCTTCCCCATGTCAGGGAACACTTACGAGACCTAGAGCATGTGACTTCCTTAGTGTAGGTGAGCTGCACAATTCTTTACGTGAGGGAAACACAATTTACAATCATTCCTCTTCAGGGATTACAGATTCCTAGTGTAAGTGGGAAAGAAAACTGCTTTCTGAGAGTTAAACTGTCAAACCACCACCTAACAGATAAGACAGAAGTCATAAAAAGTCATCTCATCTTACAGGGGTCAAACACCTTCCCGAATGGAAGACCTTAGCTGTAACTTTGCTGAGTGTACCGACATCTGAAGACAGACTCTGGTTGAAAGACAGCTGCTCACCCAGAGAAAACCAGACAAATGGGTGAGTCATGGAGGCGAATGTGGGGTCTAGCCGATCCAAGAACTGCCTCCATGTGGCATGTCAGCTTTTCACAAGCCACATCTTTATATTATCTTTTTCTAAGCCAACTACACAGGAAGACAAGTTATCAGAAATTTGCTAGCTGGGCATAAAATCAGAACAACAGAAGTTGGTTATATGATAGAATTTCAATATCTGAAAAAAGTGTTATTTTGAGTACAGCCATGTCCACAGGCAAAAATTCACCAGATGAAGGCTGCCGCGTGAGCCCTTGAAAGACCCCATTGGACCCTGAGTGAGCACCATGTCCTCAAAGACCTTTTGCTGCACACATTTTCCTCTTTGGAAGTTCTAGGTTTTTTTTTTCTTTTCTTTGCCTTTGTTATTTGTTTTCTTAGTCTCATTTCTAAATGAACATTGCCATATGTAACAATTAATATAGAGAAGAATGGGATCACTCCCTAAAATTATCCCCTAGGAAAGACCTGATTTATAATTGAGCCTTCACACAGTGTCTCAATCTCTAGACACTTTATTTTTCAAATAATGACTTTTATTTTTTGGGTAATTTTTCAAAATAAAGTGTTATTTGGGAGCACACATCAGAGTGAAATGATCTCAAGCAATAACGGTGTGGGATACCCATATAACCTGACAGATTCAGTTAAAAAAGGAAGGAAAGAAATTTAACACAAATTCATTCTCTATTCAAGGCAGTGTAACCTCACCTTTTAAGTAACATTGTGTGGCAACTATGAGTTTATACCTCAGGATCAATTTTTTAAATCCTCACTTTACAGAAATATTTGTAGCTTGGAATAAAATCATGCACAGATTCAAAAAGTGTTGCCTTTCAAATAATTTGGCAGGAAGGATGATATTATAATCTGCATTACCTAACTAAAAAAATAACCCTGGTGATGATGTAGTCACAGATGAAAAAAATGAATATGAAAAGAATGAAGAAAATGGTTTCATAAAATGTAAGCAAAGAAAAAATATTTAATAAAGTGTAGTTACATTAATAAATTAAATTTCATCGATTAAAGAGATGTTTAAGCTACATTAAAAGCTTATTCAAGTTGTCCTATTCTCCCCTTTCATCTAAAGATACACTGGAAAAGAATATTATTAGGGGCTGTCACCTCTTTGAGCATATAGATCCATTTAAAGTATGGTCTTATCTTTCTCTGCTTTGCTTAGGAAATTTAGAGTAGACCAGAGCACTGTATTTTAAAAATATACACAAATATATTTAGTATATATATATATATATATATATGCATACACACACACACCTACATATACCTTAAATGAAATAGATCTCTTTCTGTATATAATAATATCTATGTTTACGTAGATCTATATAGATATACTGAGATTGATGGATGCTCGCCCATTTTGAAGAGCGGGGAACTTGAACACTGTATTAAAATAACTCAGAAAGCTTGAACAATGCATTAAAATAACTACATAAGACATTAACTTGACTACTACAAAGAAAAAGATCATTATCATCTTGCTAATCTGGGCTTTATCTACCCTGGAGGACAGAACAATTCTAACGACTCAGTGGAACAAAATCTTGAATGGGTGTTTTATTGCAGTCTCTGCAGGGTAACAACAGAAACAATCTCCCTTCCACCCAACTCCATGTCATCATATGGTCTCTGGTCTGTGTATAGGTTTAAACATATCCATTCAAATCAGCTCCTTGAATTTGCACTTTTCCACAGCCATAGGGTTCTTACCATGTTCATGTGCCCAAGGAGGTTTAATTAAACTTCAGTAAACACAAGCGAAGCAATGATAACTACATAAATAAATTGGGGAAGCATAAAAGGCCCCATTTCTTCATGACCAGTGATTATGCATACAAAGCCCTCAGCCATTCTCCTCCTCCCTTCCTCTCTGTCCCTTACGGTACAGCCAGGCCCAGCCTCAGCACATGTCTATGCACTCACAGGTAGAATTCGTATGTGAATCTTTAGGAGTTTCCCATTTCCTTCTTTCACTTTTATCTTGGTGCTATTTATCCAATTAATCAGTGCAAATACTGTAAGACTGTAAGGAAAAATGTAAACCTAAGAAAAGAGCATATATCTGTAAGAATTTTAGTCTAACTTTTTTTTTTTTTTTTTATTGAAGGGTAGTTGACAACAGTATTACATTACATTAGTTTCAGGTGTACAACACAGTGATTCAACATTTATATACATGATAATTCTAGGTACCAGCTATCACCATACCAAGTTGTTACAATATTTTGACTATA
Source organism: Manis pentadactyla (assembly GCF_030020395.1). Classification (NCBI taxonomy): domain Eukaryota; kingdom Metazoa; phylum Chordata; class Mammalia; order Pholidota; family Manidae; genus Manis; species Manis pentadactyla. The sequence goes on from NC_080034.1 coordinate 10,773,954, forward strand.
TTACTTATGCTATACATTACATCCCGATTACTTATTTATTTTACAATTGGAAGTGCGTTTATATATATATATATATATATTGTGTGTGTGTGTGAGGGCATCTCTCATATTTATTGAATCAAATAGTTGTTAACAACAATAAATTTCTGTATAGGGGGGTCAATACTCAATGCACAATCATTAATCCACCCCAAGCCTAATTTTCGTCAGTCTCCAATCTTCTGATGCATAACGAACAAATTCTTACATGGAGAACAAATTCTTACATAGTGAATAAGTTACATGGTGAACAGTGCAAGGGCAGTCATCACAGAAGCTTTCGGTTTTGTTCATGCATTATGAACTATACACAGTCAGTTCAAATATGAATATTCATTTGATTTTTAAACTTCATTTATATGTGGACACCACATTTCTCTATTATTATTATTTTTAATAAAATGCTGAAGTGGTAGGTAGATACGAGATAAAGGTAGAAAACAGAGTTTAGTGTTGTAAGAGAGCAAATGTAGATGATCAGGTGTGTGCCTATAGACTATGTGTTAATCCGAGCTAGACGAGGGCAATAAACAACCATATATGCAGAAGATTTCCCTCAGAACATGAGGGGGGAGGTTCTAAGCCTCACCTCTGCTGCTCCCCATTTTCTCACCAGATGGCCCCCCTGCGACTGTGCCTGTCTTAGGTTGCTCCTCCCTTGAGGAATCTTACCCGTCTCTGGCTAACCAGTCATCTTCCGGGGCCATACAGGGAAATGTTAAGTTGGTAAGTGAGAGAGAAGCCTTATTGTTTGAAAAGGTTAGCTTTTTACTTCTTTGCATATTTATGCCCTGTGGCTTCTATGCCCAGCATTTGTCTTGAGGTGTCTTTACCACTTGGAAGAATTATGATACTCGGTAAATTCAACATGTGGCACGAGTTCTATTTAAAGGTTGTGATTAGGTAGGAAGAAGAAAAGCTATAGAAGTAGCAGGCAGAAGAAAACCTGGGAAGATTGATTATTTCTTTGACATATCTTCTTGTAGAGTAACTTCAGCATGGATAGGTTTTAAACGACTAATTAAATTGTGCACACACATTAACATAATAGGAATATAGTTACCTAACCAAAGCATACCTGTCATTACCAGCCATCTCCAGTGAAACCAAGAAAACCAGTTAGGCACCTTAGGCATTTGTGAAAACTTATCTATGATATGGTGGATATTGTCCGACTGAACTTAAACAGTCTGAGAGAATTCAGATAAATTAGAACAACCCATTCCTGGGGACTGTTCATATCCCATATGTTCTTTTAACAATAAATAGTCTGTGGTTGTAAGATTTTGGAGTGCTACAATTTGCACTTCTCCTAATTCTTGGTTGAGTTCCAACAGTATAGATCCAGTCCAATTTTTTTTTTTACTGTATGCACAGGCCAGCTTAGATATCTCCTTCATCATTCCCATGGCAAGTCCAGGAACTGGTGGGATGAGTGCATCTACACCTGTGGCAGTGCGTGGATCTTTGTTGGAGTTTTGTTTTTGCTGATCATCTTCTGTCATGAGTCTTCCCGAGAGTGCTGATGTGGGAAGTTCTTTTTCATATCGTATCTTAGTTCATTTTCGGGGTAGCCAAATTAGGGTTTGATCCTCTGTATAAACACAAACAGAACCTTTGCCTGCACTTTTATATGCCCTTTATTCCATTGTGTAGAACTCATTGGAGGTCACCACACAGGAACTGCTTTTTTGTTTGTTTGTTTGTTATCATTTATCTACACTTACATGATGAATATTATGTTTACTAGGCTCTCCCCTATAACAGGTCCCCCCTATAAACCCCTTTACGGTCACTGTCCATCAGCATAGCAAAATGTTGTAGAATCACTACTTGTCTTCTCTGTGTTGTACAGCCCTCCCCTTTCTCCCACCCCCCATGCTTGCTAATCTTAATACCCCCCTTCTTCTTCCCCCCCCTTATCCCTCCCTACCCACCCATCCTCCCCAGTACCTTTCCCTTTGGTACCTGTTAGTCCATTCTTGAGTTCTGTGATTCTGCTGCTGTTTTGTTCCTTCAGTTTTTCCTTTGTTCTTATACTCCACAGATGAGTGAGATCATTTGGTATTTCTCTTTCTCCGCTTGGTTTGTTTCACTGTGCATAATACCCTCCAGCTCCATCCATGTTGCTGCAAATGGTAGGATTTACCCTTTTCTTATGGCTGAGTAGTCTTCCATTGTGTATATGTACCACCTCTTCTTTATCCATTCATCTATCGATGGACATTTAGGTTGCTTCCAATTCTTGGCTATTGTAAATAGTACTGTGATAAACATAGGGGTACATTGGTCTTTCTCATACTTGATTGCTGCATTCTTAGGGTAAATTCCTAGGAGTGCAATTCCTGGGTCAAATGGTATGTCTGTTTTGAGCATTTTGATGTACCTCCATACTGCTTTCCACAATGGTTGAACTAACTTACATTCCCACCAGCAGTGTAGGAGGGTTCCCCTTTCTCCACAGCCTCGCCAACATTTGTTGTTGTTTGTCGTTTGGATGGCAGCCATCCTTACTGGTGTGAGGTGATACCTCATTGTAGTTTTAATTTGCATTTCTCTGATAATTAGCGATGTGGAGCATCTTTTCATGTGTCTGTTGCCCGTCTGTATTTCTTTTTTGGAGAACCGTCTGTTCAGTTCCTTTGCCCATTTTTTAATTGGGTTATTTGTTTTTTGTTTGTTGAGGCATGTGAGCTCTTTATATATTCTGGACGTCAAGCCTTTATCGGATGTGTCATTTTCAAATATATTCTCCCATACTGTAGGGTTCCTTCTTGTTCTATTGATGGTGTCTTTTGCTGTACAGAAGCTTTTCAGCTTAATATAGTCCCACTTGTTCATTTTTGCTGTTGTTTTCCTTGCCTGGGGAGTTATATTCAAGAAGAGGTCACTCATGTTTATGTCTAAGAGGTTTTTGCCTATATTTTCTTCCAAGAGTTTAATGGTTTCATGACTTACATTCAGGTCTTTGATCCATTTTGAATTTACTTTTGTGTATGGGGTTAGACAATGGTCCAGTTTCATTCTCCTACATGTAGCTGTCCAGTTTTGCCAGCACCATCTGTTGAACAGACTGTCATTTCGCCATTGTATGTCCATGGCTCCTTTATCAAATATTAATTGACCATATATGTCTGAGTTAATGTCTGGATTGTCTAGTCTGTTCCATTGGTCTGTGGCTCTGTTCTTGTGCCAGTACCAAATTACCTTGATTACTATGGCTTTATAATAGAGCTTGAAGTTGGGGAGTGAGATCCCCCCTACTTTATTCTTCTTTCTCAGGATTGCTTTGGCTATTCGGGGTCTTTGGTGGTTCCATATGAATTTTTGAATTATTTGTTCCAGTTCATTGAAGAATGTTGCTGGTAGTTTCATAGGGATTGCATCAAATCTGTGTATTGCTTTGGGCAGGATGGCCATTTTGATGATATTAATTCTTCCTAGCCATGAGCATGGGATGCGTTTCCATCTGTTAGTGTCCCCTTTAATTTATTTTAAGAGTAACTTGTAGTTTTCAGAATATGTCTTTCACTTCTTTGGTTAGGTTTATTCCTAGGTATTTTATTTTTTTTGATGCAATTGTGAATGGAGTTGTTTTCCTGATTTCTCTTTCTGTTGGTTCATTGTTGGTGTATAGGAAAGCCACAGATTTCTGTGTGTTGATTTTGTATCCTGCAACTTTGCTGTATTCCGATATCAGTTCTAGTAGTTCTGGGGTGGAGTCTTTAGGGTTTTTTATGTACAGTATCATGTCATCTACAAATAGTCACAGTTTAACTTCTTCTTTGCCAATCTGGATTCCTTGTATTTTTTTGTTTTGTCTGATTGCCGTGGCTAGGACCTCCAGTACTATGTTAAATAACAGTGGGGAGAGTGGGCATCCCTGTCTAGTTCCCGATCTCAGAGGAAATGCTTTCAGCTTCTCGCTGTTCAATATAATGTTGGCTGTGGGTTTTTCATAGATGGCCTTTATTATGTTGAGGTACTTGCCCTCTATTCCCATTTTGCTGAGAGTTTTTATCATGAATGGATGTTGAACTTTGTCAAATGCTTTTTCAGCATCTATGGAGATGATCATGTGGTTTTTGTCTTTCTTTTTGTTGATGTGGTGGATGATATTGATGGACTTTCGAATGTTGTGCCATCCTTGCATCCCTGGGATGAATCCCACTTGGTCATGGTGTACGATGGTTTTGATGTATTTTTGAATTCGGTTTGCTAAAATTTTGTTGAGTATTTTTGCGTCTACGTTCATCAGGGATATTGGTCTGTAGTTTTCTTTTTTGGTGGTGTCTTTGCCTGGTTTTGGTATTAGGGTGATGTTAGCTTCATAGAATGAGTTTGGGAGTATCCCCTCCTCTTCTATTTCTTGGAAAACTTTAAGGAGAATGGGTATTATGTCTTCCCTGTATGTCTGATAAAATTCCGAGGTAAATCCATCTGGCCCGGGGGTTTTGTTCTTTGGTAGTTTTTTGATTACCGCTTCAATTTTGTTGCTGGTAATTGGTCTGTTTAGATTTTCTGTTTCTTTTTGGGTCAGTCTTGGAAGGTTGTATTTTTCTAGGAAGTTGTCCATTTCTCCTAGGTTTCCCAGCTTGTTAGCATATAGGTTTTCATAGTAGTCTCTAATAATTTTTTGTATTTCTGCAGGGTCCGTCATGATTTTTCCTTTCTCGTTTCTGATACCGTTGATTTGTGTTGACTCTCTTTTCCTCTTAATAAGTCTGGCTAGAGGCTTATCTATTTTGTTTATTTTCTCGAAGAACCAGCTCTTGGTTTCATTGATTTTTGCTATTGTTTTATTCTTCTCAATTTTATTTATTTCTTCTCTGATCTTTATTATGTCCCTCCTTCTGCTGACCTTAGGCCTCATTTCTTCTTCTTTTTCCAATTTCGATAGTTGTGACATTAGACCGTTCATTTGGGATTGCTCTTCCTTTTTTAAATATGCTTGGATTGCTATATACTTTCCTCTTAAGACTGCTTTTGCTGTGTCCCACAGAAGTTGGGGCTTAGTTTTGTTGTTGTCATTTGTTTCCATATATTGCTGGATCTCCATTTTGATTTGGTCATTGATCCACTGATTATTTAGGAGCGTGTTGTTTAGCCTCCATGTGTTTGTGAGCCTTTTTGCTTTCTTTGAACAGTTTATTTCTAGTTTAATGCCTTTGTGGTCTGAAAAGTTGGTTGGTAGGGTTTCAATCTTTTGGAATTTACTGAGGCTCTTTTTGTGTCCTAGTATGTGGTCTATTCTGGAGAATGTTCCATGTGCACTTGAGAAGAATGTGTATCCTGTTGCTTTTGGATGTAGAGTTCTGTAGATGTCTATTAGGTCCATCTGTTCTAGTGTGTTGTTCAGTGCCTCTGTGTCCTTACTTATTTTCTGTCTGGTGGATCTGTCCTTTGGAGTGAGTGGTGTGTTGAAGTCTCCTAGAATGAATGCATTGCATTCTATTTCCTCCTTTAGTTCTGTTAATATTTGTTTCAGGTATGTTGGTGCTCCTGTATTGGGTGCATATATATTTATAATGGTTATATCCTCTTGATGGACTGAGCCCTTTATCATTATGTAATGTCCTTCTTTGTCTTTTGTTACTTTCTTTATTTTGAAGTCTGTTTTGTCTGATACCAGAATTGCAACACCTGCTTTCTTCTCTCTGTTGTTTGCTTGAAATATCTTTTTCCATCCCTTGACTTTAAGTCTGTGCGCGTCTTTGGGTTTGAGGTGAGTCTCTTGTAAGCAGCATATGGATGGATCTTGCTTTTTTATCCATTCTATTACTCTGTGTCTTTTGATTGGTGCATTCAGTCCATTTACATTTAGGGTGATTATTGAAAGGTATGAATTTATTGCTATTGCAGGCTTTAAGTTTGTGGTTACCAAAGGTTTAGGGTTAGCTTCTTTACTATCTTACTGTCTAACTTAACTCGCTTGTTGAGCTATTATAAACACAGTCTGATGATTCTTTATTTCTCTCCCTTCTTATTCCTCCTCCTCCCTTCTTCATATGTTGGGTGTTTTGTTGTGTGCTCTTTTTAGGAGTGCTCCCATCTAGAGCAGTCCCTGTAGGATGCCCTGTAGAGGTGGTTTGTGGGAGGCAAATTCCCTCAACTTTTGCTTGTCTGGGAATTGTTTAATCCCTCCTTCATATTTAAATGATATTCGTGCTGGATACAGTAGTCTTGGTTCGAGGCCCTTCTGTTTCATTGCATTAAGTATATCATGCCATTCTCTTCTGGCCTGTAGGGTTTCTGTTGAGAAGTCTGATGATAGCCTGATGGGTTTTCCTTTGTAGGTAACCTTTTTTTTCTCTCTGGCTGCCTGTAATACTTTGTCCTTGTCTTTGATCTTTGCCATTTTAATTATTATGTGTCTTGGTGTTGCCCTCCTTGGATCCCTTGTCATGGGAGTTCTGTGTACCTCTGTGGTCTGAGAGGCCATTTCTTCCCCTTGTTTGGGGAAATTTTCAGCAATTATTTCTTCAAAGACACTTTCTATCCCCTTTTCTCTCTCTACTTCTTCTGGAATACCTATAATTCTTATATTGTTCCTTTTCGTTTGATCACTCAGCTCTCTTAAAATTCTTTCATTCCTGGAGATCCTTTTATCTCTCTCTGCATCAGCTTCTCTGCGTTCCTGTTCTCTGTTTTCTAGTCCATTAATGGTCTCTTGCATCTCGTCCATTCTGTTTTGAAGTCCTTCCAGAGCTTGTTTTATTTCTGAATTCTCCTTCCTTAGTTCTTGCATATTTCTCTGCAAGTCCATCAGCATGGTTATGACTTTTGTTTTGAATTCTTTTTCAGGAAGACTGGCTAAATCTATCTCCCCAGATTCCTTCTCAGGGGAAGATGTAGCAGATGCCGAAGCTGTCTGGGTTAGTCTTGTCTGGATCATATTTTTTTGCCTTTTCATGTTGACAGGTGCTATTGACTGTCAGCTGGGAGGGCCAAAATTTTCACTTGCTACTGGCCTTTCTTTACTGGGGCAACTACGACCCCTAGTGGCTTGTGTTGGGTAATTGCGTGTAGAGTGGGTCTTTGTGTCTTGCCTGGCCGGAAGGGAGAAATTTCCCTTTCTGTGGGCGGAATTTGTCTCAGGCTGCTTCTCTGCTTTCGCAGCGCCCGGTGGGGTAATGGATGGGGGGGCTGCTTGACTGTTTGCCTCCGTGAGGGGTCTCAGAGCTGTTGCCCAGGGGGTTAGTGCACCCGGTTTTCCCTGTAATTTCCAGCTGCTGTACTGTGACCTGGGTTGTTTCCGTCAAGCTGTTAAGTCCCTGTCCCTTTAAGACTTTCAAAAAGCCCCTGCTTTTCTTTGTCACAGGGGCATCAGCTTCGGCACCCGCTTAGAGGTCTTACTCCCTGTTTCCCTAGCATCCAGGGCTCCCTGGGCACGTCCTGTGTCTGCGCTCTGGCCCGGATGGCTGGGGCTGGGTGTTCGGCAGTCCTGGGCTCCGTCTCCCTCCCGCTCTGCCTATTGTTTCCCGCCGGGAGCTGGGGGGAGGGGCGCTCGGGTCCCGCAGGGCCGGGGCTTGTATCTCACCCCTTTCACCAGGCGCTGGGTTCTCGCTGGTGTAGCTGCAGTCTGGCCACTGTCCTGCGTCTTCTGGTCTCTCTTGTAGGGCTAGTTGTGTTTTTTGTATTTTCAAAAGTATATATGTTTTTGGGAGGAGATTCCCACTGTCCTACTCATGCCGCCATGTTGGCTCCGCCCTCCGTCTAACTTTTGAAATTGGTTTCTAATGCTTTACATACAAACCTTAGAGTAATTAGTCAAAATACAATCAGGGATTACATATTTCTCCAGTGAATAACTATTACCAAAACAGACACATCAGAACTCTTGGAGATTTTGTGGAATTATTTTTTTTTTGTCTTCCTCTCTCCCTTATTACATGTCATTTGTCTTTAGGTGGAATTACTTGGAAATTTCTTAATCTATTTCTTAATCTATCTATATTGTCCAATATGGTATCAGTTAGCTATATTTTAATTATTTATGTATTAATTACATTAAATTAAAAATCAATTATCCAGTCTCACTGGTTACATGTCAAGTGCTCAACAGCCATAGGGGCCCAGTGATTACCGCGGTGGACAGCACAGACAGGGAACGCTTTCCATCATCACAGAGAGTTCTAGTTGAACACTCAATAGCATCAAAGACAGGGGCTCATTAACAAAAGCAGGAATGGGAAAGAGTTTATATATCCTTAACTGGCATAAAAACATATATTTCCCAACTCTTCATTCTTTCACTAATTAATTTTATATAGCTAACAGGGTACAGAATCTCAACAGAACATTCTGTGAAACACTGACATAGAACGAGTACAAATAGAGCGCACACCTTCTAGCTCAGGGGTTGGCCAACTCCAAGGGACCGGATGGTGAACATCTTAGGCTTTGAAGACCATTTGTCCCTGTCGCTGCTCCTCAAGTCCGATGTTACAGTGCACAGTCTTAAATGATGTGTGATTGAATGGACATGACTGTGTTCCCCTAAGACACTACTTACAAAGCAGTCCATGTGCTGGATTTTGCCCACAGAACATGATTTTCCAATCCCTGCTCCGCGTGACAGGTAAGCACTTACGTAATAGGTAAAAGACTGTAAAGGTGTCAGAAACACTGTGATAAATGCCATAATATATCCAATGTCTTCTGGAAACATAGGTTTGAGAGAGAGATTTTGATGGAGTGAACTGGGAAGATTTCCCAGAGGTGGAGAGCTATAAAATGGGTCTTGAAGGATGAATATGACTTCCTTAAGTAAATACCAAGTGAAGGGAATTTCAGCAAGAGGGAACAACTTGAGAAAACACCAAAGGCTTAACAGCACAGGACTTGCTCAATGAGTCGACAGTAGTTCATTGTAACTGGAACTGTCAGAGGCCCCAGAAGATGTATTCGTAGGAGGCATTCATGCTTTCTAAAAATATACTAGGATGTTCTTTCCTGACATCAACAGAAAGCCTAGTTTCTCTAAGTGGCCTAGGCTCAGCTGCAGCATCGCTAGTGTTTGTTAAAATTTTGATTTGCAAGCCCCAAGCACCAGAAATTCCATTCCAGCCTATTTGAGGGAGTGCTTAGAAATCGCTATTCTGAACAAGCAATTCTGTGGATCTGAGGCACTTCACTTGAGAACCACTACATACACACTTAAAACATGTCTAAATACATTTCCTTAATCACTTAAGATATGCTGTAATGTTTTAATATTTAAAACAGACTTAGCATTTAGGACAGGGGGAAGAACCTTAGAATTATTATTGAGCCTGTTTTCAGCCTTTATTTTCTCTTCAAGTTTCCAAAAGTTTATTATTTATTGTTTAAAGTGGTTTCAAAAAATTCCTCCTCATTCTAAGTTACTTTACTGGATGAGCCCGTGTACACCACATTCTTTCACCATATTCTGTAGTTTCTCCCTTTTCCAGGTCTCAGCTTTCTGGAATAAAATGCCTAACTCCTTACAATATTCTCACTCACATTGCTCACCTTACATTTTCATCATTAAATCATCTGTCCTGTGGACTGTCTCTGTATTTCTTCTTAAGGCATATCAGTGAAGTTTATATAACATGGCAGATTAATGCTTTGGCTTTATTAATTTACAAAATCATAAGAAAAAATGTAGGTTGATTTTTATGTCTTTCTTAAATACTGCTAATGATGTGAAGACCTTTGTAATTAATAGAAGTCCATCAAATTCTTTAAAAGAAAAAATAAAAACAAAAAACTGGATGCTTCTAGCCCTTTTCTAGTGTAAGACCTCTCTTGGACCCAAATGATTTTACAAATAGAGTCACTTTTCCCTGAATGTATTACCTTGCACTTATCTACCCAAAACTCATTTTTTAATCTTACCCATTCAAGGAAGACTTTCTACAAAATAACTTTCATTTTCATCATTTTGAATATCTAAGACATTTGTGGACTAGAATTTGTTATGATGTGGCATTCTAAGATGTATTATTTTTTAATGCCAAGGCTTTCATTGAATGTTACTTGAACTGGTGATATTAGCATCTGCAGTGAGGGCCCTAAATTTAGAATTATTATAAAATACTGTGGATTATGTATAGATCTATTGCTATAGGGATGTTCTTAAGAGCTGTGCATACTTAACATTTAAAACTGTTAATATGGCAGAAATAAATATTTCTCTTAAAGACTGTCCTTTATTGAAAGGTTGTTCTAGGCAAATTGAAGCAATTTATTTATAAATACACTATAAAATAGAGTGGACTTTTTGAAAAGTAGGGCCATTACAAAAAACATTCGTGGGTAGAACTTGAGAACTGCTGAGTATCCCATGGAGAAAGATAAGCACCTATGTGAGAAATGAAGAAAGCCAGCTCTATCACAAGGTCTCTTCATGGAAATAAAGAACATGAGAAAATTAATAAATTCTATAAGAAAGAAAAATATTTGAATCTTAAGTTTACAGGCTCAGAGAAATTAAATCACTTCCAAAAGTCAGAGCTTATCTCTAGGGAACAGGAGGGTAAATATTTTGCTTAGATGCAGATGCTCACAAATTTCCCAAAGACTTCAGCAGACTTAGCAGAAGAGTGAAAAGCAGTGATGAGCTTAAACATTTTACCAACTGTTTCTCCTGGGGCGGCAGAGGGTGGGAGTTGAGCAAGAGAGGAAGGAGGATGTGGCGTTTGCCAATTTCTGTGGTATAAATACTCCTTCAATGGGCAATTTCAAGCTACCAATGTGAATGTAGATAGGAAGAAATGCTAGCTCTGGGAACTTGCATGAGGTGGCTCATAGAAAAGAAAGCAAAATAAGGCTGTGATACAACTTTCAGCATACACAAATAACTATGGAAAGTAGTTTGCCTCTCAGGACCAGTTATAACAAGGGTTCACAACTTTATGAGATCTTTTTTATCTTCAGGATTCTTTCAAGAGCATGGACATACTAAGAAGCCACAGAGGATCAATTAGTAAAATAATATTTCAAATATACTCAAATAGGCTGTACTACATATCTATATAGACTCTATAAACATATATATATATATAAATACACACACATACACACACATATACACATATATAAATATATATATATCTCCACACAAAATGAGCAAGTGAAAATCCACCCTACACCCTATAGTTTAATGGAAGCAGATGAATAGATCAACTCCAGATATTCCCAAAACATTTTAATGGAAGAAGGGTCATTGGAAAAAGTACAGATTTTAAAATCAGAAAAACGTGGGTTTGAATGCTCAAATTACCAATTATGATTTGTGTAACTCAAACAACTTATGTGCCCTAGTTGCACCTCAGTTTCTTTATTTACTCTAGGTAATACCAGTCCTGATAGCACTTAGTTGAAGCTCATAAAAATTTAAATCCCAAATCTGTCAACATGCCCCCATAGACATATACATACACATCAACACACACATTTCATGAAAGAATAGTTCATCTTACAAGTTGTCTAATAGCTTCTTACATTTAAACACACTATTATGTAAAATAGCTTCCTCTTTTTATTGCACCATTCTGAATTCAGTTATTTTCTGCTAATTGTAGCAAATAGTGAATTAATGGATATCAATGGGAATAAAATGGCTGACTTACGGAGGCCTGGTGAGATTTAACGTGATATACACAAAGTACCAACGGGAATCCTTGAGAAAAACATGCTAGCTGCCCACACACTTACCAGAAAGTTTCTTCCCTTCCTTTTATAAGTTTAGAAGGATAGACATATAGTAATCTTTGATATAGCATGTTATATTAGCAGATAAAATGGGCTATCAACGATAAATGCCTTGGATACCATGCAGGCACACTACATCTTAGTCCCATGACTCTCCCCCATTACCTTCTCCAATTTCTCAGTTGTTCATTTATTCAAAAGAATCTAATATTGCCAACTGGAAAATATTATTGTGAGAAGTGAGCAGGACAAAGTAAGTGAAAAGATCTCACAGATAACTGATGCTTGTTAGTATCAGTACACTTATTTCCTAAGCTCCTTGCACAAAAGCAAGATGAATACAAAGAGCAGATGTGTGCTAAAGAATCTGCAGAGCTAACAACTAGAGGCTTACAGGAACTATTACATTATCCAGAAACCTATTCAAGTCTCTGATGCAATTTCAATGCAGAGACTGTAATGGCTATTAATATTAAAGTACTTTCTAATTATTTTCTTATCAGATTTTGCACTATCCATCCTTTGCCATGAACAAATAACCTCAGGGTCTTTTATACTTTGTCATAAATAAAAAACAATTATTTAATGCTAAACTTCAATGATGACGACGTTAACTACCACTTCAGGCACACTGTGATACACTTTGTATGCATTAGCTCATTCGATTTTGCTCATGACCTCAAACATGACATGGGTCATATTAACCTTATTTTACAGAAGAGAACAGTCAATTTCTGAGCACTTACTTTCCGAGGATAACAAAACTGGAAGTGTGAGGACAGAGAAAGGAATTCAGACCTAAGTCCAAAATCTATATGTATTTAAAATTTACTCATTATAAACATGCACTAAATTTACTACATTTTAAATTGAAACACTTTCAAAATAATTTTTCAACATGCCAATTGTATTGCAGCACATAGAACATTCTATCAAGCTGTGTTTTCCTACTTGATCAGGGGGCTTTGTCATTATTTTCCAGACTGTCTATTGGATAAAACAAACAAATGAACATGGGTGTGGTTACCGCGTACCCGCACGGCAGCCATCCCACTGCCACCATCTGGTGAAAACACTTGTTGCCCACTGTCAATGGTGCCTTGTGACTGGAGGAGGATGAAAACTATGATATGTGCAATAACCTTTTGACAAAGAAGTCTTTGCATAATTGAGTAACTCCTTGTTGTTTTGGATAGGTTCTCTCTTTTATGTTCTTGTGTTTTGTAATTAAAAACTTTACCTAGGTTATTAATAGACTACAGTCTATTAATATGAATATTATCGAGCTTCTGAATGCTCAATAAATTTTGAAAATATGTATTAACAATTCATTATTTTAACTCAAAAGACTGTATCAGGAATTAGAGTTGGATGTACAAATTAAAACCATGAAGGCTCTCAAATATTTTACAAAAATTCCCAAGCAACTGTTTACATTCTATAGAGAAGAACATAGGTGCAAAGTGTTTAAATAGGATGTAGCCAAAAAAATACTCTTTAAAGGCATCAGTTTGCAAGTATTTATTGCCCTTCTAATGAATAGAAATTACTCTATAATGTTCCTTCTACATAATGTTACTTATATTTTCAATGTACAGTATGTAATTAATAATAGAAAGTTTTAAATAGTCATCATAATAAAAATTTGATAATAAACTTGTTAATATCTATATAATGACTATATGACACTTATCATTAACTAAATATGTGAATAACAGATGAACATATAGTTAATTATCCTGGGATAAGAGATATTTATTTCAACTTTCTAGGTGTACAAGTAAAATTCTAACTTGGATTTAAAAATAGAGTTGTTCCTAAAGCCGACCCTTCCCACTGTGAACTGCATCCCATTCTCTCATGTCTCCTCATGTGAGTACCTAAAAGAAGAAGAGTTGCCTCTCTTACCCTTGGAAGGTTCAGTCTTAAGAAAAGTTACTACGATGGGAGGTTACAACATAGGAGTAAAAAGGCAATCTGTCTACAAGACAGGTGAAGAAAATGAAAGAAACACGATGGGAAATGAAAGTAGAATTTAATTTGGCAAAGCAAATGAAAATGTATAGTTAAAAATTTTCCATTTGATTCAGAAAGCCAAGGACAAAGAAAGAGAGAGAGATACTAGAAAGCAGAAACAGGGCAGAGGTCAAGACCTACTGTAGAAGATGGCAACAGAACAATTTTGTAAATTGTATAAAATATACCTACAAATTTACAAACATGAACTCCAGGATGCCAATGAAGAGGGAAATTGGAATCTTCCAGATATGAGGTAGATAAGGGGATTTTCAGTGGGAACAGATAGACAAATGGTGGGCGTCCTGATTATTTGCTCTCAAAAATTGAAAACTGTGGGAAAGTGACTAATCCATTACCTCTGAGTCTTTTTGTTTCCATCAAGGTGTCATGTTTTTATTGTTGTTCACACCGTATGTTATCCCTAATTAGACCATAAACCTGAGTTCGATTTGAAAGAAAGTGCTGAGAAGTACAAAATACCTGCTGATTAAAACATATAACCTTCAGCTATTTTTGTACAAGGCAGCCTTAATAATCAAAAATCAAAAACAAAACAAACAAAAGAAGATTTTTCTGCCAGGCTTTGCATGTCAAAGAGGTAAGCACATGTAATAAATTGACCAAAACCTGTAAAGTTCCAAAATGAATTTATTAAAAAAAATTTTTCTTTCACCCACTGGCATTCACCCATCAGTATTCAGTAAGATTTATTTTTGAAACATCAAAACGTTGAACTCTGAAAACTAAAACAGGCAACTACTTACAAGGAAGAGAGGAGTGTTCCTTAGTATTACATAGTATCTCAAATAACACTGACAGAAGCGGAGAGTGTCATTAATGCAAGTAAATGGGAGAAAGCAAAATCCATTCCATAGGTCTGAACATCCAGAGACATAATTTACTGAACTTCTATCTCGTGTTTTTCTGTTTTTCCTTGTCTCTCTGTCGTGTTTCCTTTCTCCCCATTCTTCCTCCTAGATTTCTAGTTCCTTACCTCTGTATTCATTTTCAAAAGACTCCTTTTCATACCTTCTTACTTTTACCCCTTCATTCTGTGTCCTCCTGATTTCTGAGGAGTGCAGGGTACTCTTATAACTATTTGGATTCCTAGTGATTTTTGACAAGGTAGTAATAAAATACGCTAGAGGCAAGAATTCACATTTGCATTCTAGTCCTGGAAGTAAAGCTATTAAAATGTAAAAAAAAAAAAAAAAAGAGTTTAAAATGAATTTGAAATAGTAGCTATTGAAATGCCTGTGGAGTAGATCAAGACCAAAATTGCTAATGTAGCTATGCCCTTTGCCTTTTCATTCAGTCACCAGAAATTGCTGCCTCTATTTATTAAAGGATTTTTATCTCTGCTGAACTAAGGTAAGTTGCAAAATAATGATATTCCACTCATAAATTAAGCCTCTACTCAACTTCTGTTTCATAAAAATTTTAGTGCATTTTGGAAGCCAATAAATTTATTAATAGCATTTTTGGTCTCAGTCATTATTTTTGGAGCTTTAATTCTTACTTCTTAAGAATATTTCCCC
This sequence comes from Manis pentadactyla, assembly GCF_030020395.1. Taxonomy (NCBI): domain Eukaryota; kingdom Metazoa; phylum Chordata; class Mammalia; order Pholidota; family Manidae; genus Manis; species Manis pentadactyla. The sequence continues at coordinate 10,789,232 of NC_080034.1, forward strand.
TAGAGTTATCTTTTGTTTCCATAGCATATTTCAAACAAGAACAGACAGAATAGTTAAGACATAGTCATGTTAAAAGCATGACTTCCCCAAATGCCAGTCTTTTCAACCCTACCTCATTAGATAGGTAAGGTATTTTCACAGTGCTTGGTTCACAAAAAAAATATCATGCTAATTAGGCTTAACCTACTAAGGGGCAAGAAATGTTTCTCTGCCATGTGATGAGTAAATGTGCAGAAGGTCTAAGTGGTGGTGACTGAAGTCATGAGTGTGACTTGATCACAGTGGCTCTAGAGAATGAAATGAGAAGTAGGCCAACTAGCGCTCTCTGGACAGGGAGGGCTGGCAGCTGATCCGCAGCCAGGTCAACCTCACTTTTCCCGGGGTCAAAATCTCATCACTCCGCTGAGCTGGCTGAGTCCACAGACAAAATTAGAGGCTGGCAGGGGAAAGCCCATACAGAAAGTTAAGGGGAATATTAGAAAAGAACACTTAGCTCCCCTTTTCTTTTGGATTAAGCCTTCAGAGGACCTGTATTTCCATAATTCTTATTATTTGCTAATATTGTAAATTGTTTGATTTCCTATGAACTAAACCTAAGACCTCATACAATATAGAAATTATTTTATGTGATGTTTTTGAAAATTGCATTGTGAAAGAGGGATGTGAAATTATAGTTTACAAGTGTTCTGCAGGAGAAAGGAGGTCAAAACAAAGAAATGTCATAATAGGTGAGAAAGAGAGAGAGAAAAAAACACAAGCAGGTCACACCCTGGGAAGGAGAAAAGAAATAAGGGCTTGAGTTGTGGATCCGGGACCTGGAAAGATTAAGGTAGCATCAGCCGTCCTTGTTCCGTGAGCGTGTAGAGCCCCAGCCTGGGTGGAAAAACAAAGCATGTGCAGACATATATGGAGATTCACAGGGTTAAATTCACTGCAGTTTGAGGGTGAAAAGGGATAATGGGAACTAGAATAGTATCTTTTTCCCACCAAGTCTCTTATTTATTTGAAGAAATGGAAGGGAAAGAGGAAGAGAAGGAGTCTCAGAAAAAAAAAAACTATTGTGGGAGGCGAGCCTGCAGAAAGATTGAAAACGGCCCGTGTACTCCTTAGATGCACAGTTTCCATGTAGACCAGCCAGCTGAGCCGAAGGCAAGGAAATGATGGGAAACACTGGTCTACATTTGTCCTCCCTGAAGCAAGGGTGGGAGCCAGGGCTGCCCTTTAATCATGAGTGGTTTCTACAAACGATTGCCCTAAGGAAGGCCCAGAGAGATGCAGGGCCCGGGAGGCACACTGGTCCTCTTCCCATCTCCTGTCCATGCCCTTAAGTTCTGCCTTAACCTAGAACTATGACCAAAATAGTGCAGCTGTAGGAAATGGAAGCCGGCTCTTCTTTAAACACTCAGTGAGGCACATGCGCAACCAAGAAAGGAAATAGATAAACCCAAATAACAGATGGCTCTAGTCACTGAAAAATGCCAAACTTGTTACAGAAGAAGTAGTAAAGGAAGGAGCAGACACCTGAGAAGCAACCGGAATTAAAGCTGTGGCAGAACAGGTGTGAGCATGGTGAGCCAGAAGGCGAGAAAATAGAAACCCATAGCTCCAGCTTGGAGCAGAAGCGTTTCATAGCATTCAAAGAAAATCAGGGGAAGAAAGGGCTTCCAGGAAATGAGGTTTCCCTGATTCTTCTGAGAAAAGCACAGATGAAGATTATATTCAGAATACTTTTTAAAAAACACCACCTACATTTTGATTATACTCTCCTTCCTGCCCACCCCTGCAACCAGCTGATGAGGGAGCCGTGGAGGGCATAAGTCCCAGAGCTGGACAAGCTCGCTGCCCGCCACCCAGCTGGACGTCGGCTGTTACTCCACAACCCGTTTCTGGCTGTTTACTTATAGAATATAGATGACAAGAACATCCATTTACGTGTTTACTGTGAGGAGTGTGTGCAGTAATCTTTCAAAGCATTGAGCACAGTGTCCAACACCCAGTAAGTGTTAATACATCCCAACTATTATTATTTCTATTTTTATTTAAAAGTAAAATTTAAGAGAAAAGCAGTAATGAACAACTTGGGCAAGCACTAAAATGAGGGGGAGAAAGAACTTAGTTTTCAGCTCCTCAGAAACCGGAGAGTATGATAATCTCCACCAAAAGTGAAATCTGTCCACCTGAAGTAGTTCTTTAAGAGAAATAGTACATTTAGGCCATTTCCATAAACAGAACCTTCCTTTTATGTCTGTAGTTTGACCCAAATAACACATCCCAGTTTAACATTTTAATATAGGAGCTATGTCTTTGATGGAAATGACATTCCTTACCCAACAAAAATATTTGGAGAAAATAGTTTTTTAACCTCCTCTCAGCATAGCCATCTACACATCCTACCACGTCAACAGGTCCCACACCTCCAGCTGAAATCTGGAAGCACATTTTGAACACTGGAAGTTTCTGAAGCTTGAGAGAACTAATAAAAAGTCCCCTGATTCTACCAACAGATTCATTAGGGGAAAAACATGCATTTAGCATTCAAGTAATCTTATTGTTATATAAAATTATTTTCTTAAGCCTGATGCATATTTGTATGGGATGAAGCATCATGTCATATAATTATTACAATTTTTGCAGTTACATTAATTTAAAATAGTGTGACAGAGCTTCATACACCTTTTACCTCTTGTAAAATGCATTAGAATACGATTAGTATGCAGTACTCCGTCTCAACTGGAAGAGAAAGAAATCAGTGTGACCAATGGAAATGTTATTTGCTATTAACTAGCTGAAACAGCAGCAGGTCTAAAGTATCTGCATCTCATTTTGGATTTAATTATTGCAATAACATCTCATTTGCTTCAAGGTATTACAATTATCTCCTGTTTTAAATTGAAAGGTATTTTAGAATGAATGAAGTTAATGAAGCAAAAGGTTCAAAATGTCCGGAGCATTGAGCTTTAAAGTAGAACAACCTACATTTTAAACAAGTCCCTACTAAAGAAGTGCATGCAAAATGCATTTCCCTTCATCAGGACCCCAGTGTATATGCCAACGAGTGAGATATAATGCTTTTTTCCCCTTATTTCCATGCTATTAAGTAGGAAAATGACACTAGGTACGGACTGATAATAATAGGCTTTGACATTAATCAAGACCCCCTCCACAAAAGAAGCTCCCTTTCAGTAATTCATAAGATACCATTTGCAAGTGTGAAATATTCACTTAGTTTTCCATAAGAAAAAACTATTTTAAAAATGAAATCAAATGAAGCTTCAAATCTGATATGTATCAACAGTAAGTCATTATCTTGTTTTTAATTAGCTACTCTTGAAATAATTCACCTTTTTTAAAAAATATTCAACACAGATGTCAGTTGCTAGGATCTTTAAAATGCTAGACCTCTTTAATTAGAAGTACAGTTTTTGTGTTTTAAAAATCTAATGATGTAAGATGATGCACTTCTGTTAATCTTAAAGATTGTATGTATCCATGCCCTGAGCCCTTTAGAAATGTCACTGGAGAATATCATTTTTCTTAGGTAGGGATTATATGAAGACAGGGGACAGGAATACACTCGAATTAGCTCAAGTGAGGGTGAATTTTCCTCTGGCACAAGAGGCACAGGGCCTAGAGGTCCATGGAAATGTTTAATTTCTTGTAAAATCAGAAGGAGAAAAATGAATATAATCTGGATTAGGTAATATCTCTCTACCTTTTTCTTAATGGAGGAAGGGGACTTTGAAGTCAAATGTGCCTCAATTATAATTTGGCCTTGGGTCAAATACAAAATGTTTGTCTATGTGAAAGTCTCATGGATCTCAAGTACAGAAGGTACCATTCAGCCTCAGAGTAACGAGAAAAATCTCCAGATATTCTTTGTATCTTTGGCCCTTAATCTCCAAGGATGCCTGAGCTCTTGTCTCTGCCTCTCTCTGTGACCTGACCTTTTTGTATCTCTGCACAGCCTTAGTCCTGAGCAGGATCTTTGCCCCTAAGGCTCTCTGACCTCCCTGTTCAGTTCTCCAGAGCTAAATGACTTAATCCAAGTGCCTTACCTCACATTGGCCAGTCCTTTGGCCATTCCTCTCGAGGCCCTGTGCAGGTCCACTCTCTGATCAGGGGGCAGGCAAGGTGGGGTGGGGGTCAGAATCACTGATCTCTTGCAGTCCTTATACTGCTGGGGCTCTTTCTAAAATAACTCACCCAATTTTATCCTTCCAATTAGTAGTTAATGTGATTATAATTACTTGATTAATTTATATTGAATAACAACAAAGATTATTTCTCAATAATTTATAAGTGTAATTACTCAATTCATTTCATACTTACATGAAATTTTATTGAATTATATTATTGAACATGTAGACTTGGGAACACCTGATACCTGGGTAAAAATAAACTCCTCTGTTTTTTTCACCAGGATTTTTTAAATAATAATAAATTGTACAGATGTGAAATATTTTTCTTCCAAATACACATACACATACAGATATACACAAGTGATTTTACCTTGCTCTAAGAAAATATTTAACAAAAAGAGTTTCTTAAGGTATTTGGATATGTAATGCAGACGTGGTGCTAGGAAGGAAAATAGTCACAGAGCACAATCAATCCAATAAGTGATTTAAATTCTATTTCAGCTTTGTTTCTAGACTAATTTCCACATAATCCATTAGATCATTAGTTTAAATAGCTGTACCAAACAGAAAGATGACTTTGTCACTGGTATATACTACTCAGCAAATCCTTTACTCAAAACAATCCATTAGAATTGAGTAACTATGAGTATATATGTAACCTTATGTATGCATTAAAATTATCACATGTCCCTATAATAATACTAACATTTAATAAGTGCTTATTATGTCCCAGGACTTGTTCTCAGGACTTAACTTACATATGTCTTATTACTCTACAATGAAAAATACTGTTGTCCCCATTTACACAGAAGTGGAAATTAATTCAGAGAGATATGAAGTGACTTACCCAAGGTCACAAAGCTAGGAAGTAGTCAAACCAGGATAGTAACAGAGTCAGCCTGGCTCAGAGCATGTGTGCAAATGCTGCCATTGTGCATCCAGGCTGCACAGTCACCTCCGTTATTCACAACAAGCATCTCTTTCTGACAGGCTAAGTACAGCAAACTTTTACATCACCAAAGTAAAATTCTTCTGCTTTCATTACATTGCCATAGTTTTCACTTTTTCAGTCCATTCTGGATATATTCAACTAATACATTAACTCTCAAATCAGAGGAAAGGTCAAAGTTTAGGAACCTGAGGGATTTAAATTTTTATGTCCACATTTGGAACACCAAGAACAAGGAAGTCATAGAGACTAATATATTCTGACTTACACCTTTTCTTTCTTTTAATTTTGTACTTACAAATTAGGTTTTACTGTTCACATTTTATTGATGAGAGAATAAGTTTAGAGGGAATGATTAATTTGTCTAAAGTTACCAGCCAGTTGAAGCACATGCTGATTGCGCTCCATTGACCCCTCCCGTCTCCCTTTGCCTTGTCTGCCTTGTGGTCTGCTCAGGAAATTGACCTCTACACTGGGGTTCCCTTACTGGCCTCCTGTTGGGTTGACCATCAGTGTATTTATTCTTTGCTCTCCACTCCTCCCCATGCCAAGCTCCCTTCTTCCTGGGTCATAATTTAAGCTGTGGCTGCATTCTCTTTGCCCCAATTCCTACAATGTTCCTTCTTTATACTCCTGATGTCTAGGGGTGGTAATGCCTTCTCTCTGTTGCTAGAGACAGAGTTTCTCCTTGATCCAACTTTAGTCAGCTTTCTATGAAGCCTCTTCAACTAGGTCTCAGCCTCTGAACATCCATGTAAACCTCTTTTTTGCTTAATTTTTCTGCCTCATCAGTTTACAGAGACTCCTCCACTCTATCTGACCACCTTGATAGCTGATCAAATTCCTCATCTCCCATCACCTACTAGATGATATCTGATTGCCCTAGCCTACCTTCAGCAACAATCCTGTTGAATCAGCTTAGCTAAGTACCCCGTTTCGTCCTCTTAGAAGTTTTCCATCCATTGATGCCTACCCTATACTCCCTGGCTATAAATTCCCACTTCTTCACACCACATTTGGAATTGAGCCCAGTTCCATACTGAGGTCCCTCTTCTTCTACTGCAATAAAGAGTTCCTGAATAAAACCTGTTTTTGCTGCTTTCTTTAACGACTGTCCAGCTCTGTTTGTCTGTAATACTAATTTTTGATTGTTTCCTATCTCAGGTTGGTTGACTAACTCTACCCCACCAATAAACAGACCCTGCCTTAAATCTCTTTAGTGGAACCTTTCACGTGTCCATTTCATCTAGAATAATTAACCCAGACTGACTCCATCATGATTTTTCAAGGAAACATACATATTATGATTTAAAAAAAGGAGAAGGGAACCCTGGAATTAGTTGGCTCCCTTTCAAGACCACTGACATGCTAATTTGCCTTAGAGAGGAGGCTTCAGAGGGCAAGCGAACTAAGGCAATTCATTTAGCATTTACTCAGTGATTGGCAGACCACAGACAATAAATAAATAAGCATTAAACAAAACAATCCCTGCCCAGGACGAGCTTAGATTCTAATGGGGAAAATAATGCAAGTAAACATTGTAGTAAGAGCTACAGGGTGCTATCCTTGGGGAGAAAAAATAACATAGCTAAGCCAGTCTTCATGTGGAGGGGAAACAGATCTACAGAAGCAATAAGTACATTTGTACCAAAGAGTGAAGAGTCGCTGGACAAGTAAGAGGGAAGCAAGAACCTTCCAGATAAAGTAAGCAATAGCTAAGAGATCTGTGATCCGTCCAGACATGCTATGTCAAAAACGTAGCATTCTTGTCTGGTAACTATTCTTAAATCCATTTGTGATCTGAAAAATATTTTTCCACTATTTAAGTATTTTTATACTAATATATTGATAGTTGTAAGTACATTTAAAAATATATCAAGTTTGTGATACAGCTAAATTACTAAGCAGATGTTATATCTTTCAAGAGCTGGGAATTTTTCCACTTAAATTGGAGGCAAAATTATACCTCATGTTATAGGATTTTATTTTTAAGTGGAATTTTGAACTTTTACTTTTAACAGCAACCTTTGGCCATAAAGTGAGATTTTCATATGGTAAAAATACTTAGCAGCCATTTATCAAATCAAAGCATAATTATACATACTTGTGTACTCCCAATTAGACTGAGCATTTTGGATTTTTGTATGTTTGCTTATTCAGTTTCTCTTTTTAAACTGCTCTTGAAGTGAAATAATTTGGTTCTCACGAATTCCCCCAGGAAACGAAAATGTCAGATCATTGCAATGTGAGACTATGACCTGCAACCTGAATAGACTTGTAAACTAAAAATTATTGATAGAAATATTTCCTAAAAACAGTGAAAAGCTTTAAAGTAGGCGAATTCAAATTTGGTGCTGTTAAAAATAGCTGCTTCCTAGAGCATGCTGTTCTCTTTCTAACTTTTAATGAACTCTTGAAAACTCACTTGAGAATGATAATCAGGTTGGCATTATTCTCTAAATGCCCCAAATCTAAAAACAGAGCAAAACTTTTACAGCACAGATATATAATATATGAGATTAATAACCTTGATGCTTCAATAATACCATGATTGCCTCAATATTCCAAGGTGTCTCTTTCCTATATTTTGTAAAAATCTTGGACTACCTTTAAATTAAATGTAGACATATGGAGGTACTTCAAATAATTAAAAGTTGAACTACCAAATGATCCAGCAATCCCACCTCTGGGTACACATCCAAAGGAAATAAAAACAGGTTATCAAAAAGGTAACTATACTTCCATTGCAGCATTACTCACAATAGCCAGGATACAGAAACAACCTAAGTGTTCATATATAGATGGATGGATAAAGAAGATGTGGTATTTGTTTACACATAGTCGATTCAGCCATAAGAAAAAAAGTAAATCCTGCCATTTGTAACCACATGGATGGGCCTTGGTGACATTATGCTAAGTGAGATAAATCAGACAGAGAAAGATAAATACTGTGAGATATCCCTTATATATGGAATCAAACAAAACAAAACAAAACCTGAACTTGAAAAATAGAAGGTGTCTCAGTGGTTACCAGGGGCCAGATTGTGAGAGAATGGGAGAGATGCTGTTTAAGGGTACACTTGCAGCTAATAGGTAAATAAGTCCTGGAGATCTAACATGCATAGTTTGGTGGTTAGAGACAACAAAAATGTATTATAAACATTTAAAATTACTAGATCTTTAGCATTCCCACCACTAGAAGAAATGATAATTATGTGACAGTAGAGGCATTAGCTAATGCTACCAGTGGCAATCACATTGTAATATCAAATCAACTCATTGTACCTGTTAAGCTAACACAATGTTATATGTCAATTATATCTCAATTCTAAGAAAATAAGTGCAAACATTGCCTCATAATAATTGACACAAAATACTGAAGTGCTATTTAGTGGTAAGATATAAATAATCAAATAGGTTATAGACAATTATTAGGGACATATATTGAACAATACTCCACTTGTAAGTTTCATGCAAAGGCCTCCTTTAAATGTAGTTTATCAAGGGAAATATACTAATCTCAATGAATGAGGATCCTTGTATTTAATAATTTAGGTATTTTGTTAAAATGTCAATTAAATCTTTGAAACAGGAAAGGTCCCCAACCATAGCCACACTTTATTTTAGAAAAGTAGTTAAGAGAAGCATAATGATAACTATTTATATTTTATATTTATATTCTAAATCTGGTCTTTATGACTGTAAGATGATACACTCAAAATTTCAAAGTTACAGTCCTTCGATGACCCACAAAATAGTGATATTTTATGTGAGTCACTCTTTAAACTATAGTTAAGTTCGATTTTCTTGGTAATTTTTACCAAATCCAGAGGTGCAAAAATATTAACAAATCTAAATCAATGATCCAGAGTGTGAAAAAAAAAAAGGAAGTTTTTTTTTTTTATCTAAAATGTTTGATTTTTTTCTCCCCAAAAACTGTATTTGGAACATTTTCAAACACACAGAAAAGTTGAAAGAGTTTTACAATAAACAGCTGCACACCCACTACCTTGATTCTGCTATTAACAGTTTAATGTACTTGTTTTATTAATATCTATCCACTATTACTCTTTCTGACCAAGCATCAATCTCTAGTTTTGATGCATTTAAAAGTAAATTGACAATACTGAGTTGCAAATGTAATTGTTTATGACATTTATTCAGTTCTTTGATTTGAAGAATCCTTATGGCTACTAAAAAACATTTAGTTAAAACATTTTACTAACATAAATGTATCCATAAAAGACAAGTAAATCCTATATTTGTATTTCAGTCAAGGGCATCAGCCAGGGCCCAATTAGGAAAAGAGAAACCACTCTGAGCGGTTCCAAAAGACTAAAACATTACATGAGATACTTATTCTTTTATCCTGGCTAATAATAGATTCTCTCAGCTTTATATGCATTCTTTTAATGGGACTGGAATATTAAGAGGCTTCCGTAGTTAGAAGGAAGCAGCTCACCCGTGTGCTCTTCTGGCCTCAGATGCTTTCCTAGTCCACTCGTGCTCTACTCAGCAGGGCAGAAGGACAGACCCCTGCAGGCTGCCTTGTGACACTCAAGTCCTTAAGGAGTTTAAAAATAATTCGAATTGAATAAATGCAGGTAAAGACTATATTTAAAAGTCAAAATTTTCAGACTCTTAAGACAATTTATCAATCTTGCCAAACTAGAATCAATTTTCCCTATTTTTTTTTGCTTCTCCTAGTTTGGAAAAAAAGTAACAGAAAGTAAAAACCTCATGTGTTATGAACATCATTTTTATCTTTAAGAGTGATGGGGACAATGGACAAATGTGAAGAAGGAGGATTTTCCTGGTGCCATGTGTCTGTGGCATTTGATCTTGGAGATTTATGATTTCCTTTTTTGAGGCAGAACAACAATAATGAACAGCCAACTTAAATGGCTTTCAAAGTACATGAGGTAGAGTTATAATCATAGCCACATCTTGCAAATACAGAAGTTCTTATTCCTCTGATTAAATTATTTTACAAATACACCCACACACATATACACACACTAATCTGGGGATAGTGAATAGGTTTCATCTTATGTGCCAGTTCTGATCAATTGGGAGTAACAACTGGGAGTCCTCTACTGACTGTGATTGGGTCTTCATTTGGGGCAGGTGGGGACAAATGCCTGAGTGGTGACTGATGGCTACTGTTAGAAAGCGGGGAGGGAACTAGTAGAGATTCATGTTTGTTTGTCATCCAGGGCCTAGGCATTAATCTGAGATTATTTTATAGTTATTTGGCTGTTATATGTCCAGGGAATAGGATTCATTCCTTGGTTTTAATACTGTATACTTTTCAACACTGTAAGATTTATTCAGAGGTCATTTTCTTGCAGACAAAAATAATATTCAGAAGGTGAATAGGTAAATAAACTGTGGTACATCCAGACAATGGAATATTACTCAGCACTAAAAATAAATGAGCTGTCAAGCTGTGAAGACATGGAGAAACTTATATGCATACTATGCAAAAGAAGCCAATCTAACAAGGCCACATGCTATATGATTTCAACAACATGATATTCTGGAAAAAGAAAAGCTATGGAGACAGTAAAAAGATCAGTGATTGTCAGGGTTTAGGGGGAAGGATTAATAGGCACAGCACAGAGGATTTTAAGGGCTGTGAATTACTCTCTCTGATAAACCATAATGATGGACACGCGTCATTATACATTTGTCTAAACCCACAGAACGTACAATACCAAGAGTGAACTCTCATGTAACTGTGGACTTTAGGTGGTTATGATATGTCAGTGTAGGTTCATCAGTTGTTAACAAATGGACTACTCTAGTGGGGGATGTTGATACTGAGGGAGCCCATGCATGTATGGGGAGCAGGGCATAAAGAGGAAATCTCTGTATCTCCCTCTCAATTTTGTTGTAAACCTAAAACTGCTCTAAAAAATAAAGTGAAAAAAAAAATAACCAGTATGGGTCAACACCACTGGATGTTATGATTCCTAGCCTCACAAAATACAGATAAATGAGAGAAAAAAGAAAAACAGCATGGAAAGGAATTTTATATGTTTTTAAAAGAATAATGTAAATGAGCATTAGTTCACATGCTCAAAGAGAAAAGTCAGTCATCTACCACTTAGACTAATGTAAGTAAAGATGATCAAAAGCAAAGCATATACACAAATTTCTAACTTTAAAAATATCAGAATCCTTTTTTTAAGTGGTCCTTTACAAAATGAACCATGAAACAACTGGTAAGTTAAAATGAAACAGTGATTTAATGAAATTTACTCATGTCAACATAAATGCAAAAATATCCCACAAAAAGACATGGGTGTTCACTTTTAGAGAGAAATATTGAAAGCTGTATTTTTAAACGTAAAATCATGGTTGAACACTTGATCTCAAAGTTTGATCCAGCCCACACTCAATTCTGCATCTTCACAGGATTCCTTGCGGTCACCTGAGGTCTTTTTATTATTCATTCACTGACTGATCTGACTTAAGGGAACAGGTGATAATTCTCCAAATGTAGCAAGTACCACACCTGAAGAAATTTACACAATGGAATCAATTTATAGGACAACGATATCTAATTAAACACAATAAAATAACAATTTGGCTAAATTTGCTTCATGTTGGTCTTCTATAATACACGAATAATGGCTAATTTTCTTGACTAAGGGACCTGGACACTTTATGATCTCTAAAACAGTTTAAAGTTCAAGTATTTGGAGACAGATTGGAAATAACCCTTAATTATAATTATTAGATAAAAATTATGTATTTATGATTCAGAATATTTCATATAATATGAAACATTTTATTCTTGTCATAAGTTTAAACATTTTAAAAGAAGCTCATGAGGACTTTTTTGCTCTTTGTCAGGAAATATATCAAATACAGGGGTTTCTTTACCCAAACATTTTCATTAATTCAGTTGTGATTTGTATTTTACTTTTAAATGAGGTTGTGAGCAATTTCATAATTTGCCCTTTTAGATGTTTTCTTTTTTTTATGATCTAAAAGTGACAAATGTCAATTTTCAAAAACACAGCAAGGAAAAAAAAAATGTAAACCTTAAACTTGTCGATGGCATCATTAACATTATTGTATATGACCTCTGTATTCTGAATGGAGGAAAAAAAAATCAATATTCATTTTTCAATTTCAAAAACAGGCAATTAATTCCACAGTGAATGCCAGCTTTGCTTAAAGAGAAAATGAGAAATTCTAAAAGTTCCCTTTAAATAGTAAGAGTCAAGCTTGGTTAACTCAGATACATAAAAGCTTTCTGCAAACCGCTGATAACAGGACTTAAGAGAATTTCTGCCGAGGCAGAAAGAGGAATGGAAAACCTCCATAAAAGAGGTGGCAGGGAGATTCAGATAATCAAAATCTGAAGAGACTACCACTTTGGGTCTCAGCCAAATCAGCAAGGAGCTGAGAAAATCTATAACAGAAGTTCCAGACGTACAAACAGAGAATCTAAGATCATCTCAGCGTGTGGATCCTTTCCTCACCACATCTAACATGGCAATTCTTTTGCTTCTGTAAGATCTAAAGCACTGGGAAATTATGAAGAAAACTCTGTGGACTCGTAGAGATCTCCATCTGCGACATGGCATGGCCAGCACTTTGATCCCCTCGACACTGGTCAGACTGGGAAAAGACACCAACGGCCGTCAAGAGCAGACTAGGAATCTTACCTGCCAGGGACTATAAAAGCAGGGCTTAGGCTGTGCCCTCACACTGTACCTGTCTGGCCCCGTCTTTATGAGACCAAAAGAAACCCTGAGAATGCTACGGAATTCAGGTGGTCCTTTTCCATCACCAGGAGACATATCCACAGCTTTGTTTCACATCCTGATGCCATCTCAAAAAGAGAAGTAGAGAGTTCCCATGAAAGACGGAGAATCTACTCAGAGGAGAGCATTCACTGACAGTGTAGATTTGTTCCCCTTTGCTCTCCCTGCTATCTACCTCCACCCAGTGACAGAGGAGCCCAAGAAGAAACTACTCAGAGAGAGGAACAATTTTGTTTTTTGCCGGCAATCTGAGTTCCACTGAATAAAATTCAAATCTGACATGTCATACAGTACTTCCCAGATATTTTAGAACTGCATGGTATTTTGCAATTTTAAGAGCTTCATATTCTTCCCCTTTGCCATTTCTCTACGTTCATGCCGCTACCTCTGCTGTTTAATATAGTAGCCATTAACCTCATGAGGCAATTAAAATTTAAATTAATTAAAACTGAATAAAATCAAAACCAGTTTCTCAGTCTCACTAGGTACAGTTCAAGTACTCAATGGCCACACGTGGGTGGTGGCTACCCTATTAAACAGAACAGATATGGAATATTTCCATCACCACAGCAAGTTTTGTTGGCGAGCCCTGATACAGACAACACTGTGACTACTGCCTCATTCCAGGAGATCTAACAGAGCCCAACACATAAAGGAAGAGAGTATTCTGACTTTAGTTTCTAAAAGCCTACGTACATAAGGATATAGAGAAGCCCAAGACATAACCACAGTGTTTAGGAGAAAGGGGTTTAAGAGATGGAAGCTTCTCCAAAGACAGTAGCCCTGGCCTGGAGAATGGGGAGACAGTGGTTAAGGGACAGTATCCAGAGACGGGGACAGTGGGCAGTTGCTGGGATTTTAAAAAGCACAAAGTCCCCGGTCTATTTCCTTAATGCAGCTTGGAAACAACAAAATGATTGCCAAGCACAGAGAGGAAAAGGACACCAGACCTTAAGAGGTCGATATGGCAGGAACGCAGCATGTCTCTGAGGTAACCTACAGGAAAATAAGTGAGGGCCACATGGGATGATGGACATCTCAGCAGACATCTGTATGGAGGCAGAAGACATGAAAACAAAACGGATCAGTCCCCCCTGCCCCACCTTTGGGACAATGCCTGACACTAGTTGCCCCCAAACTTGGATAAATCTCAGGGAACCGAGGGGGAGGGGTCATATGAGAAAGCCACTGAAATTAGGTTTCCCCCATCCTAATAGATGGTGCATCTAAATGGATCTATATGTCTTACCACCCAACTTGGGAAATGATATTCATATTTTCTTATAAAGGGTTCAATATTTCAATTCACCAGGCCCCTGGCATCAAGCCTTGAGCAAAGAAAAACTGCCCATTTTGCAAACATTTTTTACAAATAATACTTTTGAGTGCTTTCCAAATTTTAGGATAGATGTCATGTGTTCCTGATGATTAATATGCACCTAATTTGTCATTAGTATAGAACATCCAGTCCTGCTGATGTCATAAGTTCAAAATGAAAAAAAGATTGTTTAGGTAATTGACAGGCATAAATATGCATGAAAATAAAAGACCAATACATCTGAGAAAAGAAACACTAAGAGTGTAAGATATCATGCATCACTTACTTTTAAGCAACTCCCAAATTCTTCCTAAGGAATCAGGGGAAAAAGATATACCATGTTCCAGTTAGCTGATTTATATTGTACACTATGAAAGGTTCCAGCAATATCTTTTCAATAATTTGAATTCCTTAAATGTTGAAGACCATGTTTAAAATATATAGCAATGCAATGTACTCTTCCTTAGATTCATGATACACTTGGGTATGTTTCAACAAATGGCCATAACCTAGGCCTGACAATTCATTTCATTCCCTCTCTTTGTTGTGCAATGAATTTCCCCAAGCCCACAGTTGGAATTACAGGGATATATGAGGAAAAATGTGGTCAATGAACTATATCATCCATTGAATTCACCAAAGAGTAGAGATTTTTATTAGGAAAAAACTGACTTCAAGCATTTTCCCACTCTTCCTTCCTAAACTCACAGTAACCTTTAAACTTGAGCATACTATTGTTTTTCAGCTTCTAGGTTTCCTTAAACCGATTCTGTAAAGCTGAGTAGTCATAGAAGCCCCAGTGACACCTTTTTTCTTCAGTATATGTTTTTAAGTGAGTGATTTTAAGAGCCCTTTTGAAAACATTATTTCACTGTTGACATTTTTAAGGGGGCAACTCTCTCTACACTAATAGCTACCACTTTCATTTCTCTTTATAACCCCCTTTGCAGTAGGAAAAATCATTTTCCCACATCTCAAAGTAAGAGTGAGAGTCAAAAGACAAACTTTTTAAAACAGTGATATCCAATTTCAAAATTCTACCAATTTTGAAAGGCTAGTAACACAACACAGCAATGAAATGTTCAATAACCTTCAGCAGAAAACATCAGTCTCAAACAACCACTTCAAAATATCCCCAAGGCTTCCTTTGCTGGTGTGATTTTAGCATTAGTTAAGGACCATTGCTGGTGAATGTGTATTTCATGGGCTTTTGCATAGCTAGCGTACAGATTGAAGTAACCCCTGGTATATTGTACCTTTTTCTTTTTTTTAACCAAGGTGCAGAAATGGTGTAACATATGGAATATTTAAATGTATTGCCTCACTTCCTAAAATTAGAAGGAAAAAAATCAGGAGCATAAACATACTTTGAGAAGCATGGCTTATGTTCTTTCAGGATCTTCCCTTGCTCTACTGCTCCTCTTTATTTTTTTACTCTCTATAATTTTAAATGTGGAAGAAAGCAGATTTCATGCCTTTAAACACCAAATTAACTTCCTAGGGAATAATCAAAGTAGTTATTCCATATGTAAACAGCATTTTAAATGACATCAAAGTTAATGGACTCTAAAAACTGATTTCAAGAGGTTTTGCATACTTACTTCAAGTCTTAGAAAATGTTTATCTTATTTTAAATTCCTAGAGAAAATGTTTGAAATTATTTTTAGGAATAAATGTTAAAATTCTCCTTCATTCATAATAATGTGGTCTCAATATTGAAATTAATCCATCAGATTTTGTATAAATATATGTATGTATGTATGTACATAGTGTATAACTGTGTACATACAGCGATTCTTTTGTCAATCCTCTAAATGCTAACAATTTGTGATTAAGATTTAGTTTCTTCCACTGAATTCATTACTAATGAATGTAGGGAAAAGATAATGCATTTAAAACTTATAAGCAATCCAGCTGTGGGTCAGATTGCAATATTTCCAGAATCTCTCACCTGGCCTTAGCTCATCTCCATATCAGTAGGTGTTTCCTAGGGGTGGCAAGAAGTAGCCATCTCCATTCCTATAGGTAATTACAAGGGCCAGCTAGGGTTTACCTGGACTGGAGAAGTTGGGTGGGGTCTTTTCTTTTGCAGCTGGGTCACGAGGGACACAGGAGAGCAGAAGTGGATGACTGCTTGTAAGAAATAAACGGATTTCTCTCACTTTATTTCTCCCTTTGATTTCGGTTTCTAAGGTATTTTACTCCAGGATTCTCCCTGCCCCCCCCAGAGTTACACCAGTTAGGGATTTTTTCAGTGGAGGCTAACTTTACTAACGTATAAATCATGGTCCTTTTAATTAAGGATTAGTGTAGTACCTGCTCTCAGGCAGAGTAGAAATTAATATTGGCACTTTTGCAAGTACTATTATGATTTAGTTGTCAACATTAGCACCTATTGTAACCAGCTATGTGCTGAAATAATTTGTGATCTGAAATGTATACTTAGAAGTTTATCTTAATGAAATGAAATGTCTGTTCAATAACTGCCATCATACCTAAAGTTGTGAGATGAGACATTGGCAATGAAAGAACCGGTGCATTTAAAATAAGTTACAATTAGGTAAGTATACAATAAGTTATAAATTTAAATATACTGTCTTCAATCTGAGGAGTCCACTGAGATACTTGGTAATAAAGAAGTTTCAACAGTGTGTGAATGTTGCTGCTAGCCACAGACTTTTTTTTTAAATTTCCCTGAGAGGCATAGAAGTCAGGCACTGCACAGTCATCTAGCATCCAACCAAACGCCAGGTCCTTGTTTCAAGGCTCTGGAATGTTCTTGCAGTGGTGACTTAGTTCATTACAAAGTCACCAGCTGTTTTCAGAAGAAAGAATGTGATGAGAAACCTCCCACAATATCTACTGCAATTCAGGCATTAATTAAGAAAAAAAAAAGCCACGTATTCTATGAAATGCATTCAGTTTTAAGATCTATTCATTCTACAGATGCCTCTACAACTCAAACAGCTACATGACTATATCTAAACCTGTATGTACTTTAATCTACTTTTTTCAAAAGTCTGCAGTAGTAACAAGAGATAAAATCAGTGACAAGTATTTTTGGCAAACATTTACCAGTGTGCAAAATAATGTGGTATTGTTGGATGAAGTACCTAGTTGTCTGGAAAAGACATCCTACTGGTCTGGAAAAGACATCCTAGTCATTTTATGAAATGATTATTGGTGGCTTTTTTTTTTTTTACTTCTTTGAATAGTTTCTTCCTTTCCTAAAGAAAACTGCAACCCAGAGTGGGTTTTCTAGGAAATAAACAGGGAAATAAGCATAAAATGATAAAGCATGGAGAAAAGAGGAAAGAAGGGGACTGTGATATGCTAGAGGTCAATTCAGAAGTAGCTTAACCTGCATAAATGTATTTATTTCTTACCCTAGGTAGCTGTTATCCAATCTTATATCATGCATGAGGAGAGTTACGCTTCTAAATTAAGCTCAGTTTCAAAAAAAAAAATTTTTAAGTGAATCCACAAAATTTTCTAAATCAAAAATCTACATTTGGTCCATAATCCTATAAGAGCTGATAAAGCAGAATTATTCAAGGATTAGAAATGAAAACTTTTCTTCTTAGTTTTTCTGTATATTTAAAAAATGAAGGAATTTGAGCCTGTTTATGGAAATCATACCAGTGGGTAGAAACACTCCTTCTGTCAGCAGCAAACATCCCATTATGGCACACAAAAAGGAGTTATTCCTTTCAAGTTTCAAGTTTTCAGAGGAGGAAACTTGTAGCTCCTCATATATGCTAAGCTGTGCTAACATGCCTCAAAAATACACAAACTAACAAAGGGGCATTATAATATATCCACATCTTTTTAGGTACAAACCTCCCCAACACACCCCAGTTTCAGGTCGTCCCACAAGTTGCTCCCTGAAGCTCAGAAGCCCAATAAAGGCGCAGATTTGCATCCACAGTAATCATTCATTTCATTGTAGATTGCAGGATCCATGAACTCAGATGGGGAGGAAAGGCCAGGTTGCCTCTCACTGGCTAAGAAGGGCTTCACTGTCATGCTCACTTAAGTCTGTCACCAAGGATCCACACACACACACACAAGGACTGTGTCAGGAAGTCTGAAGAGAGACAAATCCTCCACTTCACGGATGCAGGGGCTGTAAGTATAACCATCAGGAATGGTGACATACACAGAGAAAAGACACAAAATGCTGTGGGCAGGCTTGTGGATGCTGGGCGCAAGGACACTGTTCTGAACTTTTGTTTGCAAGGTCATTTATTTTGTGCTAAAACTACAATTTGCACACCTTTAATAGTATATACTCTTCACCAACATGCTGAGTGATAAATCCCTAAGTATTTCATGATCGTATGATTTCACAGCACCTTACACACTATTTTTTATTTGTTTTATTTCTTTTAGCCCACATCAGAACAGAGAGGAAACAACAAAGTCAACCTGAACAAACAAAAACCTAACAGTTTTGTTCTCTTTTTCATGGAGTTTGAACTGGTGGTAAAGGGATTTCTCATAATGTCAGAAATACATGTAGACATGTACCTAGGTAATCAAAAACAAGTAATCTACATAGTTTCATATTTTATGTAAGTGTGTTTGGGACCTCGCTGATTAATCTTGTTCCCACACTGTATTCACCACACTCCATTCTCCTCTCTGGACTCTCCTTGTGACCTATGGACTACCACACCCCATGACTTCCTCAGCTTACTGTTCGTAGCTGCCATCTGGGAGGTACCCCAGGAGGCACAGGGAGGTTGGGGCTGAGGACCTGCTCTGGCCTCTCCCTGGCCACATCAACTGGCTGGCTCTCTGTCCAGCTGCAGTCTCCCCTCTTCATCCCTTCCCCTCCCTGCCTGGGAGCCTGAGCACTCCAGTTCCAATGGGGTGGCTTCTACTTGCCCTTCAGTTAACAACCTGCCACTGTTGCTAGTCCCTGGGCACTTGACACGACTCCGGGCCCTGTCCCTGAGCTCTGGCCACACCTCTGTACATAGGCCCTTCCTGAAACTTTACTCAGGGAAATTCTTTGAGGGTATATGTATATTGTTGGGACCCCAGTACAACGCCTCTTTTGAAGAAAACATGCAACACGAGAGAATCAAATAAGCAACAATTAGGCCAATAAGAAGTTATTAACAGAAGGATTAAATAATGCCAGAGAAAAGGTTAGCTTCAGAACTATATCCCAGTCAGGCCCTGTGGTCTACCGATCAAGTGGGTTGCATATTTGATTTTGACCTTTCAGAGGCCAGAGGCTCTTGTCCTGTGAATTCAATGACATTTAAGCTTCAGGGCCTCTCACTTGCAGGGACACTCTTAGGCCCTTGGAGGGAACCTAGCAATATATTAATGTAGTAATTTATTTTTATAAAATTTGCATACATAGGATATTTCAATTGCAATCAATGAAGACCATCTTCTCTCTCAAAGACAGCTTTATCCCTAGTTCATGTTCCCCTCCACTGGGTGGCAATACAACAGCCATGGGCAATTTGAGATCCTGCTGAGGTGAAGGTGAATTATGGATCCATTTAGTTTGGGTTTTGTGAGATCTATTTATGTAGTCACAGTCATCTGCATATGTAATCAATCTATTATTGCTCTCCTTCCCAAGGGAGTAATGGATTCCTGGAATCCTCCTACAGGTCACTTCCCTGCTGTTGTGACATGAAGGTTTTATCACAGTAAGAACACCTCCTACCACACCCTGCCGTGGAAGTTTATGGGTACTGGAGGAGAAAAAGATTTGGAGATGTACAAATTATGAAGTGAATTCTGTGGAAAACTATTTCAAACATCACACTTATAAAACTCATAGTGGAGAATTTGGTTCTCATCAATGCCTAGTCAAAACAGAAGTTCTCTGCTGTGGGCAACACACTTGGTAAACACACCATGCTTTCTTTCCTCTTTCTTATGGATGCGAATTGTATAAAACAGAACCCTTGGGTTTTTCGAACACTAAGTTACAGCAACATTACAAACAGCAAATCTGTCTTTGTGCAAAGCTGCATGTTTGATTCATCTCAGCTATTACTAATAAAATAGAGGCTAGAGGGAAGATTGAATTAACTTTCTATTTTCCTTTGAGAAAAAAATTTTAAAAAATCAATGTCTTGTGAAGAGGTGTTTAAAAAGTATGCAGCCAGAAATTAAGGGAAAAATATTTTAAAGAGCTATCTCAGCCACTAACTACTAAAATTTTAAACTATTGTTCGGGATTTCATGATGTTTGTGGCATCTACCAGTTTTTTAAATTTCCAGCTTCTTATGAATTTGTGTCCTGTGTTAAGTAAATATGCACATTCGTATCTATATATACTGTATTCTTCCTTTAAACTGATAAAGGCTTCAGTTTCACAAAACTTGTTTGTTTTTCTTTTTTCTTTTCCCTGCTAATGGTCAAGTAGAGGTCATCAACCAGACTAACATTATCCCTAATATTAAAATATATATTTTTTTGTTAAGAATACATATGTCCTTGCACTAGTGTCTAACCCACAGCTAACAATGGTACATTAATAAATGAATATAAAACCCAGATCATTAATAATGATTATGCTTTTAAAATTTAAAAGAACAAATATATAATACCTGGGAGAGAAAAAGAAAGTTAAAAAAAGTTAAACGTGGAATGCTTATATTCAGGCCATCCTCCAAGTAATACCCACTGCATAGTTTACCTTTTTGGAATTGATTAGGGAAATAAATTTAGAACAGATGCTTCAGAGAAAATCACGACAGAGCACAAGATGAATTTTGATAATCTTACACTGAAGCATGTGATTGCATAAAAATCAGTGGGATGGATAATATAAGCTATAAACTTAAGTGAGTATGAAATATCTTAGCATTTTAGGAAGAAAACACTAGAGTGGGTACTCACTCTCACTCTTTCTCTCACTGAAATTTCAGGAGGAAAAAGAAAATGACTCGGACTAGATAGCTTAGGGATTTTGCCTTTTCTAGATCTTTCATGTTTGGATGAATACAAAGTATTCAACACAATTAAGTACAGCTTGGTGAAGGGAAAATCATGCTCTCTTACAGTATGGAATATTTAAATTTAAAAAGAAAATAAATCCTTTAAAAATTAGACTTAATCTAAAGTTAACCCTATGATAGATTAGGGCAGAAGGCTAGGAATTAAGTCACCTGCATAACTAGTTTAGCTGCCATACTTTCCTAACAATGGGTCTATTCCTTGATCTAAATTTTATCATCTGTAAAATGATGGGGATAGAGGTGAATTTCTTAGATTCTTCCCCAGCCTATAAGCCAAAGCTGACAACTTTGTCCTGTGAATAGTGCCTGGATGTGAAGAGCTCCAGTGTTCGTGACTTAATTTTCTTTGACAAGTTAGTCCATCTCTCTTTGACTCATCCCAAGGGCCAGATGGAGATAACATACTTCTTTCTGAATGTATTTGACAGGAATGCTGAAAAATTACATAGTTCTTACACTAAAACTTAAAGTACCTTAGTAAATAAGGCACCTCAGAGAAGTCACTTTATAAATTTAGGGAAAAATAAACTTGGGAACTTTCATGTGTCTTACACATAAAAACTAAACATATTAAAGTACATTTGAATCCTCATAGCACTCTCTTTTTCCCCCACAGAACTTATCAAAAGGTGTATATTTAGTTGTATGTTTATTTCATGTAAGTTATATATTTAACATCTCTTCTGAAAGTTTAGATTCTTGGTAGCAGGTAATAAATACACAATATACATTTGTTGATCATGCATGAATCAGTGAATGAATGACAGTTATAATGTGCAGAATTCTAGTAATAACACAGAAAAGAGCATGACTGCACAATTTTTTTATTTGACAAGAAGCCTTCTAGCCACTTTCATAGTTCGGCACATCTTTTTCCAAACACACATGGTTCAAAGTGTATGTTATATTCAAAGAACTGCAGAAAGAGAAATTGCAGTGTCCTCCACAATAATCCATTTCACCAAAACATAATTCAGAAATTTTTTTATCTTTGTAATTTGGGACACAGAAGTGTTAGATTTCTACCTGATATAAAATGATTCTCATATACCTGAATAGCAACTTAAAGTAGAAGGCTAGGAATTAAGTCACCTGCATAACTAGTTTAGCTGCCATACTTTCCTAAGAATGCATAATGTAACCTTTATGATACTATCCATAATGTAACCCTTAATTACATGTGGATTCTTCTGATAAGTAGTCAATGAACTTCTACTTAGCACACACTACTTATTCAGTTCGAAGTTTCATGAGTTATTCATAGTTTGCAGAGGAACTACAGATAATATGTCCTCTCATTAAAAAGATTCTAGCTCTCAGGAATATATAACTTGATAATCTAAAAAGCTATCTCTGTAAATTAAAAAGTGATTTTTTTAAAATACATGATTTCTGAAACATAAGGTATATTCAGTGACTTGTAGTTGTTTGGGGTTATAGATGTATATTTACACATGCTAGCATTTGTATTATATCAGGACAATATCCAGATACA
Source organism: Manis pentadactyla (assembly GCF_030020395.1). NCBI lineage: Eukaryota > Metazoa > Chordata > Mammalia > Pholidota > Manidae > Manis > Manis pentadactyla. The sequence goes on from NC_080034.1 coordinate 10,811,910, forward strand.
AATGGCAAATTTCTAACAGTTTAAATATATGAAAATTTCCTAAATATCAGCTTTGAGTCATAGAAAAACAAGATTCTATTATTAGTGTTATGGAAAAAGACATATTTTTTCAGTTTTATATACACACACACACATTTACTTATTTTTCTGAAGTTAAAATAGCCAAAGACTTTCCAATCATGTGCTGTGTAATATGTAGCCAACTTTTAAAGACCTACCATCTAGTGATCTCTCCGAGAGGCATTACAAATGTAAGGGTAAATAAGATAAAGCCTCTAATTTCTAGTGACTCACAGCCTAGGAGATTAGAAATGCACACCAAGAAGTGCCTTAAAGCCACCCACTGTTATAAGAACAACTATAACAAATTGGTAAATAAATGGAAAAGATGAGGGATTAAATAAATTTGCTTCTGGATTGGAGAAAATCAGAGAGAAAGCACATTTGAGATGGATCTTAAAATTTTAAGTTGGAATTCTGTACCATTTTAGGTATGTTCAAAGATCTGAGGTATTTTTTTTTATCTTTGAGTCATACATTCTAGGAGTTAATATCTGGGCTGGCAGTTGTGATACAGATTACCATGGAGCACTTTTCTTTGTCTTTAGCCTGGAAAATCTCTTCACCTCTCTGAATTCTGTTTTCTAGATCCCATATCTTCCTCTTTCTTCATGGTGCTTTAAACTACCTAAGAAGGTTCTGGGAGGCAAAGTTTTATTATTTTTTACAAGAAGGATACTAGGAGGCAAAGTTTTGCAGTTTTTTGGTCCTAAATTGTCTACAGTCAACCTTTATGCAAGATTATTTATTTAGCTGGGTATAGAATTCTTGGGGGAAAAATCATTATACCTGAAAAATTTGAAAGACTACCTTATATTTAGCTTACAATGTCTCCATGAAATGACATTCTTCTAACATCCTCTTTTCCCTAGTGTTTTCCTGTTTTGTTTTTGTTTTTTGTTTTTCTGCAACCTTTCAATATTTTGCCTTTACTCCCAAAGCTTAGAAATTTATAATGATGTACCTGGCACCCATGTCTCCCAATTTACTGCACTAGAGAATTGGGCCCAAATCTGGATTCCATGTCCTTGACTCTTCATTTCCAAAAGATTTAATAATCGCTTTCGTTATTTATTTTTCTGCCCATGATATTTTTCTATTCTGGAGACTGCTATCAATCGGACACTGCATCCTATAGGTTGACTCTATATTGTAATTCTTTCCTCTCTCACTGTCCAGCTTTATACTGGCCCTATTATCTTTAATTTTAGATTTCAGCCACATATATTGATTGGACTTTTATTTTGCTTTTCATATTTTTAATTTCTAAGAGTTGCTTCTTTGATTTAAAGAAAAAATGTTTCTTGTTTCAAAGATAGGCCATCTATTCTTTTTTTCTCACAGGATAGTTATCTATAGCTTTTTTGAAGTTTTCTTTTTCTCTTTAAAAGTCTTCATTTCCTCTGACCTTTTTCATGCTTTTAATTTGTATTCTTAATACTAGAGGTTTTCCTTAGTTTGTTTAGGAATAAAGCACTGCATCGGTTGATTGGAAGCTCTGCCTGTCTGTGCAGAGTGGATCCGATCAGTGGGACAGAACTAAGATCCAGTCCTTCCATTGGAGACGTTCAACACTCAAGCGACGTGAAGGTCTTTGGTCTGAGTTGGTTCAGTTTCTGATCGGCCCTTCCCTGAAGAGTGTAAGTGGTGCCCGTATTTGGGGTTGAGTGGAGTAAGAGAGTGAAGCATGGTCTCTTTTGTCATGTATTTTCATCGTCTGTTTTGCCCAGCACGCCAGCCCACCCTCCCATGACTGTGGGAACCAAGTGCAAACATTCCTTGGTTCCATAGATCTGTATTTTTAAAATACACAAAAAAGTATACAGGTTCCTACTTAAAAAGAGATGATTATTTTAAAAAGAAACTTCCATGGTGATTTTAATAAGCATTAACTTAAAATTAAGTTCTATGGGTATATGGTAAATGGCATCAGTTCTACTCCAAAAAATCATCTGTTTATGTGTACTTAGTGTCTTGCTTTTTATAGTCACATCCTCAAATATCTTCTGGAAAATTTCCCTTATTTTAACATTAGAATCTGTCATACTTGCAGTTTATATCACATTGCTCTCATTTTTCTCCCAATGGAAATCATGTCCCGCTAAATAAAGGATATATTAAAAGAGAGGGCCTCATTAAAAGTAGGCCAGACATCTCAATTCATATTACAATGACCCCATTGTAAAATGTAAGATTAAATCTTCAGAAATGGCCATTTTCTGCATTTCTTAAGTGTTGACGATCTGGAAAACATATCTTTGGTACCTTTTTTTTTGCCTCTGAGCTAACAAGATTATTATTAAAAAGCTGGTTGAGCTTTTCTTTTTAAAACTGACTCAGTGTGAACTATAACAAACAATACCTTGGAATTAAAATTAAGAAACAAACAGCAGAAAAGGCACTGTGTAGGCTCAGGAGCAAACCAGATCAATAAATAAGAAAGACAGGTAGATAAAACAAGTAGATTAAATCCAGTGACAGAGAAAACTGGAGGACATGAGAGCTATCAAGAAACTATACTCGAACATTACAAATTATGAGATATTATGAATGAATACAAGACAAAGACTGCAAATGAACATTCCAGAGGTAGATTTATTCCACATCTGCTGCTACATTTCACTTAAATTTAAATTCAAAATTCATTTGAAAACCTAGATTTTTCAGCATTTCTTGACAATACGCTAGATCAGGTAACACTTGCCTGAATTTCCAAATGGCAGCAGTCATCCGGAGCTGGGAAGAAGATGTCCCCTCCAGACAATGTATTGGTGCCCTCACCACTCAAGTACAGTGTGGACATTCCCATGTACTTACACCTGCATTCTCTACCACTGCCTGCTACATACAGGCCACTGTACCTGCTAGGCCTCGTGTGAGGTATTTGCACACACAGAAAAACATTACCTTAAAGGTTAAATGCACGAAAGTTTTAGCAGGTATTTATAAACACAAGTTAGATACTATCTCTCCTGTGCTCACAGCTCTCCATTGGCCCCACATCTCACTCCAAGTAGAAGTCAAAGACCTTAGAAGATCGACACAATCCCAGCTGCCAGGCCTCAAAGTTCATCTTGATTCCAGTGATGCACTGGAATGTTTAATATGAACATTTACTGAATGTAAATTAATGCATACTCATTGTAGAAAGCTTTACAAATATATGTAAAGGGAAAAGAAATCTCATTATTCTACAGTCTAAAATAATCACCATGCTGGTTGTTTTTAGTACACATATATTTTTGTTAATCTTCTTTTTGACAATAATAGCAATGATGCAAAAAATTTGCGACAATAAAAATTTTTGAAATCATCTATCTTTGTTTTATGGCTTTATTATATTGTCTTATGATTATGGTTTCTAAACTAATATTTTTCTGCCAATTAGCTTGTGCAGTTCATTGCATGACTGAAAGAAAGTTATCAATATAAATAAAAGTATTAAAGTAATTTATTATTCTGAACGTATTGTTTTAGGTTTAATTTCAGTCTATAGGCTGCAGTAATTTTATCTTCATATACAGTAGCTTCTGTCTTCAATGATTTTGCCAATTTAGGGGTACAATAAAATAAGATAAAATGACTTCAAGTAAAACAGACTGCATTAATTGCACACTTGAAGTACTACTTTATCATCAAGCAAAGGGTCAGAAATACCAGTCTCAAGTGATTCTTATAAAAGATGGTCAAAGGCCAGTAAGGGCTGAAGAAAGAGAGCTTCACCAGCCAAATGTTGAGTAGAAAGATACCCATTTGTAACTGGTTCCCCCAGCACAACACTCAGGGATTTCTTCCTTAGATCTTGGTTTCACGGTTAGCCTTGACAATGGAATTTCCTTTTTCTTTTGGACAGTGAAATCTCTCAGCAACCTGGCATTTGACCTGCCAATCCTCCACAGCTCTTCTTCATACAATTGTTCCTATTTCCTCCTCACTTAGAACACCAGTTGTCACATCAGATAGATGTCACAATCCAGTTGTCACACCAGAGGAAATGCATGGCTTCCTAGGACAAGTTTGAGAATATGCCACCTGTCAATACCTCAGTTTGACACAAACAGCTGTGGAATCTCCCCTGGGTTAAATGGAAATAAATTCTGAAGTGCATTGACCTAGCCTAGTTGGATAGTAGCCTGATTGTTGTTCTAATTTTTTTATTTACTTTCCAACCTGAATCTAGTCTAGTCCTACAATGAATTCTCTAATCTTGGATTTGTAGTTAAAGAAAAAAGAAAGTGAAATAATAAATCTTGAGAAAGAAAATCATTTTTAACTAAAAGTGATGATAGATTTACAGCAATCCATCTTTTATTTTCTTTGAAAACTAGTTAAGTATATTTGTGATACATGTTGAATGTTTCCAATACTGTTCTATAATTAGATTAGATTAATAATAACTCAAAAACCAGTACTACTGCACGTTTCTCTAGGAGTTTCCCATGGTTAATTTTGTGTCAACTTGACTAGGCCCAGAGTTTCCAGATAGTTGGTTAATTACCATATCAAGCTAATTAACATATGATTACCACAATCGAGCTAATTAACATATCCTTCACCTCACAGACTTACCATTTTTTTGTGTGATGAGAACACATAAGATCCAACTCTCAGCAAATTTTAAGTATACAATACTGTATTAGTTAGAGTTTCCATATTGTACATTAGATCTGCAGAAGTTATTCATTCTATAATTGGAACTTTGTACCCTTTAATCAATATCTCCCCATTTCCCCGATTCCCCAGTACCTGGCAACCACCATTCTACTTTCTGCTTTTGCTAGTTCCACTGTTTTAAATTTCCCACGTAAGTGAGATCACACAGTATTTGTCTTTCTGTGTCTGGCTTATTTTATTTAGCATAATGTCCTCCAGGCTTATCCATGTTGTCACAAATGGCAAAATCTCCTTTCTTAATGCTGAATGATATTTGTTGCATATATATGCCACATTTTCTTATCCATTCATCTGTTGACAGGCATTTAGGTTGCTTCCGTATCCTGGCTATTATGAATAATGTTACAATGAACATGACAGTACAGATATTTCTTCAAGATAATAATCTCATTTTCTTTGGATATATACCCAGAAGTGGAATTGTTGAATCATAGGGTAGTTCCATTTTTAGTTATTTGAGGAAACTCCAAACTGTTTTCCATAATGGCTATTCCAATTTACCTTCCCACTAACAATGTACAAGGGTTCCCTTTTCTCTACATCCTTGCCAACAAAGGATCAAAAAGAACCAATCTCATTCACAGTAACAAACAAAAAAATGCAAAGTACTTAGGAACAAACTTAATCAAAGAGTTGAAAGACTTGTATACACTGAAAATTATAATATGTTGATGAAATAAATTAAAGAACAAAGGTAAATGTAAAGACATCCCATGTGCATGTGTTGCTAGAATTAATATTATTAAAATATCCATACTACATATAGTGGTCTACAGATTCAATGCAATCTCCATCAAAATCCCAATAGCATTCTTTACAGAAATAGAAAAAAAAAATCTTAAAATTCATATGGAACCACAAAAGACCCAGAATAGCCAAAGCAATCTTGAGCAAGAACGGAGACGGAGGCATCACACTTACTTGATTTCAAATTACATTACAAAGCTACTAGAATCAAATCCAGTATGGTACTGGATACAGACAGACAAATAGACCAATGGAACATAACAGCACAGAAATAATAACACTCATCTACAGACAATTGATCTTAGACAAGGTCCAAGAATACACAACAGGGAAAGGATAATCTCTTCAATAGTGTTAGTAACACTGGATACCCACATACAGAAGAGTAAAATTGGATCCTTATTCCATACTATATACAAAAATCAAATCAGAATGGATTAAAGACTTAAACATAGACCTGAAACCAAAAGGCCACTAGAAGAACACCTAGGGGAATGCTCCTTGATGTTGTTTTGAGCAGTGACTTTTTAAGATATGACATCAAAAGCACAGACAACAAATGCAAAAATAGACAAGTGGGGCTGCATCAAACTAAAAAGCTTCAACACAGCAAGGAAACAATCAACACAGTAAAAAGGCAACCTAAAGAATGGGAGAAAGTATTTGCAAACTATGTATCTGATAAGGAATCAGGATCACAAATATGTAAAGGACTCAAACAACTCAAGAACAAAAAAAGAAAAATCAATAATGAACTTAAAAATGGGCCATGGACCTGACTAGATATTTCTAAAAAGAAAATATATAAATACCAACAAGTATTTAAAAGACATTTCAGTTTTTGTTGCCTTCTATTTTCCTCCTCCTTTACTTACCTAACATTTTTATTATTTGTTAGGCTATTTTTAAGTGTTTACATTTACTGTTCTCAATTTTTTCTGTATAGTAAAGAAAAACTGTATTCAGTTTTTTTCTTTGATGCCTTTCTTTCGAGCATGTGCTCAGTTGTTTATTTACCTGTTTCTCTGCTGAAAATAATGTTGACTTCCCAGCTTATCAGAACCAATGTGACCAGTACAGACTAAGGTTTCAAATGGAAGGATTCAGCATGCTGGAAGATAGGCTACTTTTTGCCAGTAAAAATGTGAATGGGAGTCTCACTTGTAGTCAGTAAGAAGCACGTGTGTCTACACACCTCTACAAGCTTTCCGTTTCTCTACTTGCATGCAAGCAACATCATATTCCTAAGGGACACAAAGCAAGGAAGAAATCTGAATCCTAGGGTCCCTCGTGAAGAAGCCACCCACAGAATAGTAATGCCATCACCAAACTGTTACATGGGTAAGAAATAAAATTCTAATTGTAGTCGGCCACTAAACTTTGGAGTTTGTTACAACAGCAAACATTACCAAACTAATACACTATCAATCTCAGTGACTTTTCTTGTTTGATGTGATTATTTTCATAGTAGTCTAACAAATATTTAATTTTATGCAGGTGCCTCCCATATAATTTGAAAGTTAGAGAATCCCAGCATAAATATTTAAAGGAACTTCATAGGAAATGTTAAAATCTAAACAATAAATTAAACTGGGATAGAAATGTAAAAGGATAGTTAAGAACAGCTATCACCTGTATTTGTAACACCAAAATAAATGTCAGGTAAGTCATTGGACAACTTGAAAAAATATGCTTTTGAAGTTTTTTTTATTATTATTGTAATGGTCCCTTAATGTTGCTATTAGCACTATTAGTCTTCTTATTTTAATTGGAAAATTCTAGATTTTCGCTAAATCCTGGAATTAATGGAGTATTAAATTTTTCAATATACTAACAGTCTTACATATTAAAAATTGTAATAAAATTAAAGACTATGATAAATTCATAAAGGATACATGTAAAACTGGCTGTTAAATCCAACAGGCAGGAATCCTGAAGACAATGATCTGAACCTGGATACACCCCTCCGTTTTGTATCTTTCACTCCACTTAAACCTCCTCTCATCATATCCACACTCCAAATGAATGCAACCTTTTATTTTATTTTTTTTAACCACAGTTTTTCATCCTATAGACCAGTCTTTTAATGTAAATGTTCTACAGCAGGGTCACAGATGGAAGAGCTGACAGGGGCTGGGCAGTGAGTGGCCCCTGCCTGTGTGTGGCGCCTCCGGGGATGGTGGTTGTGTGATGAAATGGGAGGCTGTGCCCCTCTGAAGGGGGCAGGTACTCCAGACCCCAGACAGCTGCCTTGTGGGGATGCTGTTCTAGTGCCTTTGAATCTTCTGAGTTTTTTGCTCATTTGTTTGTTTTTTTCAGAAAAAAATTAACAATCCAGAGCTTCATGTGAAATCAACTTCACTTTTGAAACACTGGGAGGCAACCAAAACACACTGACCTGTGTTCTAAGGATTCTACCTATATGTAAACAGCTGAAAGTATATTTTAAATTGGTGAAGAAAATCAAAAGCAACTTTTTAATTTGGGAGCAAAGATACTTTGGTCTCTCCTTTATTCAGCATGCCTACAGAGACAAGGTGGCATCTTCTCTGATGGTTTTATTAATGGATAGATTATCAATATTGTTATTTTTCTTCCAGGTGTATGCTTCATGCCATCACATTTCTTTAAATTTTCATGTAAGTGAATAAATATATCCAGATGCACCTTTTTATGTAGCTCCCTTTATCATTACCTAAACTTAATTTAAAAATTCTATGATTCCATTTAAATCAATAAATTCTGAATGTTCCCTTGAAACATTCAGATAAGGAAAAAAACATAAAATTGAAAGTAGTCACATCCATGCAAAGGATTCTGAGCTACAGCCTGCAGGGACAAGAAGAAAATAAGAAAATAATTCTTAGGAAAACTGAGAGTTATCAAAGATTTGTATTGAACCAGAGCCATTAGAAATGTACTGAGGAAAGCAAATTCTTTTACTATTTATGAAAAGAAATCTATATGCAGCACAAAAACACAAACTTCCAGTTTTACATAATACACATATTGTTTTGGTTTGTTGTTAGGCTTTTAAGAAATTCAAATATCTGAAATAAAAGAAATAACAGAACCTTGCCAATGTAAAGTAAGTATTCTTGCCAAAAATTAATGTAGAGGGTGCTTATTCTTCATGTATTCTCTTTGCCAAAAAGAAGAAGTACACTAAATAGGATTTATTTAAGATTTCTAGACTCAAACAACAAAATGCAATTAGAATAAACAGTATTCTGAAATGGTTGGCTCCTGAGTAATTGCATCATTTTCTTTTTTTTCAAATTGAATTAGGGACTATCAGAATTTAGAAAAAGCTTATCCTTTTTAGGAATCTACTTCTACTACAATGCAGGTTCACTAGATTTGACATCCTTAACAACCTAGAGATGTCACACGACTCAAGTTATATGCACATAAGAACTGTATCATTAATTCAACACACACATACATTAAAATGCACACTGTACTGCAAATGTACTCCAAAAATTATGGAGTTCATAAAAGTAGTAAGATACTGTCCCTGTGCCGGGAGATATTACAGTCTAGCTGGGAATGGAAGACCATAGAAATATTAGAAAACAAAAGCAAGTGCATAATAATGTAGCTTGAAAGAGATTCACAGCATAGGTAGGTGCTTAAACAGCAGTTCTTTGGGTATGAGTTAGCTTTATTACAGTTTCATTATTGTGTTAGCATTCTAGAAAGTTAACATCATCCATAAAGATGGCACACTTTCATTTAGGAAACAAATGTTGGAAGACAATTTTAAAGGAGGGTACTATTTAGGTCAAACCACTTTGAATAAATACATACAAGGTATTTTTTTATCCAAATGCTAAAACGGGAAAAAGAAAATGAGGCATTTTTTTGGTGAGTGGGAAACAAAACAGTGATGCAGCAAAGAGAATGTACCTTTTAACAATTCTATAATATTTTTACATTATGATACATCTAATTAAAAAATATATAGAAAATTATCAAAGAGCGGCATTGACTTTTATAAACAACAGCTTCTACAATTACTACTCATTCTGTTTTGGTGATTAGAGAAGGTTCCAAACAGCAAAGCGACTGAAGACCCTAACTAAAGCTCCCCTTCCTCTAGGGAGAAATGGAAAAACCAGGGTAAGGGGCTAGGTCACTGAAGCTCTTCCCCAAGGAGGCCTCCGGATGCACCTACAGGCACAGGTGAACTGGAGAAGCTGCTTCCTGTCAAAGGAAACTCCCCCCAGAGTTGACTCCTCTGAAGATCTGTTTTCTCCTGCTGCGACTTTCTATTCCTAATCTCACTTCCATTAGCTTTCTCCTAGACCAGCCTCAGTGAGATATCAGAATGTGGGAACTACTTCAGGGGAATTAGGCAATAAATTTGAAAGCAAGAAAAATTACCAAAGAGAGAAAAACTTCTCAAGTTCAGTATGGGTGAAAAAAATAAAGGTCTAGAAAAACACTACTTTTTTTTAAACTGGGAAAATTGTCATGTCTGAAACCCAGGGCAGTGACAGGAAAAATACTAGTAAAATCCAAGTGACAATCATGTTAGGCTTCCAGTAACAGAAGTCAATTATACTTTGGAAGTACAGATAAGGGACAGCAGAGGTCCTGGTAGAAGGAATAGCTTATCTGTGGGCCCTGAAATACATAAAGGAACTTAGCAATGGTGAGCTACACGTGAGGGGGGGACTATGACTGAGTAAACAGGAACCTTACCCACCATTTCAAATGTAAAAAAACTGCAGAGAACTTTGGTGCTGGCAAATAAGTACTGTTTCTTGGTATGTGAGTTAATCAGCTATGAATTGAAGACAGACTATATATATTCTTTTCCTATAGCAAAAGAATAATAATAATAGTAGTGTTGATATTCTCCTTCTTCTAACTGTATAGGAACTAATGGTCTCAAAATTCATAAAAGTGAAAACAATTACTGAAAAACGAAACATTGCTGACTGTAGTAGAGATTGTGTATCTATTATACCTTTTAAATAGGTTCTGGTACTGAGTCCAATGTGGGGAGGAGTTCCCCACACAACAAGCAATTCCTGGGACACCAGCTGGGTGTCCTACAGTTCAACTGAATTCTGACACTACTACCCAGAGATGGCATCAAGTTCCATAGATAGAGGGGGCACTCCTACAAACCTGGCCCCACTCCCAAACTCCAGATGCCAATCACAAGACCACATTGCTACCTGTGCTTCTGACCAACCAAACACAGACTGGAAATTCCAATGACCTCCTCCTTGGACTTCATATGCCAGTCTCAAATCCGTTCGTTATCTGTACTTCTGACCAACTGGATAAATCAGAGGTTTCCAAGACGCCCCTCCTCAAATTTGATGATTTGCAAGAGGCACTCAGAGAACTCAGAGAAACGCTCTACTTACTAGATTGCCAGTTTATTATAAAAGGATACAACTCAGAACAGCCAGACGGAAGAGATGCATAAATAAGCTATCAGGGAGGGCAAGGAGCTTCCATGCCCTCTCCAGGGGGCTACTCTCCCAGCTCCTCCGCGTGTTCACAGACCTGGAAGCTCTATGAATCCCATTCTTTTGGGTTTTTCTGGAGGCTTCATTACAGAGGCAGGATTGATTAAATCATCAGCCACAGCCGATTGACTCAACCTCCAGCCGCCTCCCCTCCCTGGGGGTCGGGGTGTAGTGGTTCCTGAAAATTCCAACCCTCTAATCACATGATTGGTTCACCTGGAAAGCAGCTCCCATCCTTAGGTTACTAAGGACTTTCCAAAAATCACCTCATTAATATAACAAAGAGGACTTTATTGTTCTTATCACAGAAAATTCTAAGGGTTTTAGGAGTTCTTTGCCAGGAAAGGTTTAAAGACCCAATACTTATTTCTTACAGACCACAATACCACACCTTCCTAATATGAGTTTCTGTACTATTGATTTTCAAGTACTAAAATCTACATTTCTCAGACTTTCCTGTAAGTAGGGTTCTCGATGTAATTTAGTTTCAGCTTCTTAGACACCACTGTACAGGATTTGGAAAAGAGATGCTTATTTGGAATAAGGATGACCATGAAAGCATTGTGTATTTCAGGGCACTGGTCTGTTAACAGTGGCTGTGGGACCACTGAGCATGGGGCTTCAGTTTTTGGCTCTAGCAGTGGATGTAGTTTTGAGCTAATATATGAAGAACTTACTATTCTCTGAATTGGAGCAAAGAGAATCATCAGTTAGCTTATGCTGCATGGTAGCTGGTGTCTTAAAATCATAAACATTTATAATTTCTTGATTATGCGGATTTTGTCTGGGTGGTCTTCCAGATCCTCACGCAATCTGACTGAGGCTGGATGGTCACACACCTGGGCGCCTGGCTGGGATGGCAAGGATGGCTGAGTCCTTTTTCTGTGATCTCTCTTTTTCCAGGAGGCTGCCTCTAATTACAAGCATTTTTTCAATGTTCCATTGGCCAAAGCAAATCACAAAGTACAGTTAATTGAAAACACAGCAAAAATATTTTACAGGTCCTCCAACCAAGTGTCTATTTTCCTACCTCTTGAACCTGGGCTAGCCTTGTTACTTATTTTGTCAAATAAGATATGGTAGAAATAACATCATGCAGTTTGGATGCTAGGCACACAGAAGCCTCACACTTTCTGCTTTGCTCTTTTGGAGCCCTGAGCCACCAGGCTGTGAAGGAACCCAATCTAGCCTGCTAGAGACTGGGACACAGGAAGGAAAGCCACGGTGCCCAGCTGCTAAGAGTGAAGTCACCTTAGGTCCACCAACCAGCCCCAGTCAGGACATCAAATGAGAGCAGTTGCAGCTACATGTACTGCTGTGCCCTTGAACTGTGTAAATATCTAATCCTATTAAATAGGCTATTCAATAGCCAGAGTGATTTCTGTCATTTATAACAGAACTTTGACATATTGCTATTTTTATCTATCTATCTATCTATCTATCTATCTATCTATCTATCTATCTATCATCTATCTATCTGCATTTCTGTAATGAATAATATCTTCTGGAATTGGAAGTTTTTAACATTACTATACAGTACTTTTTTATATGCTCTTTATACTCATTGGAAAATACATTAAAAATACATGAGAAAGCAAGCAAATGAAACCAACCCATAATCCTACTATACGTGAACTATTAACACTTAAGTGTGTTTCCTTGTAGTTTATATATCCCTACATAAGTTAAAGCCAAACTTTGGTTTACATATTCACAATCTTTCTTTCTTTTTTTACATAATATTATATCATGGTTATATTTTTAGGTCACTATATATTCAAAACCATGGATTTGATATTCCTGTTGCTTCATAATAAAAATAGATAACTGAATGAATCACTTACTGTGAGGCACATGAATTTTTTCCAAGTTTTATATTTAACAAACAGTAGTCTAACAAAACGCACCTATGATTTCTCTCCTATGATCGCTATTATCTTCTTAAAATTTCTCTAATTTGATGGATTTAAAAATCCATATGGGTGTTTGAGTCGTACTTGACTACTCTTTATACTCATTGGAAAAAAATCTAATCCTATTAAATAGGCCATTCAATGGCCAGAGTGATTTCTGTTACTTATAACTGAACTTTGACATATTGCCATTTTTATCTATCTATCTATCTATCTATCTATCTATCTATCTATCTATCTATCTATCTATCTATCTATCATCTATCATCTATCTATCTATATCTATCCATCTATCTATCTATCTATCTATCTATCTATCTATCTATCTATCTATCTATCTATCTGCATTTCTGTAATGAATAATATGTTCTGGAATTGGAAGTTTTTAACATTACTATACAGTACTTTTTTGTACTTGACTACTCTTGATGTTCAGTAACCTAATGTATTTACTGGTCATTTTGGATTTATTTTCTGGTCTTTTTTCTATTTATATCCTTTATTCTTTCATTACTGTACTTTTTCTGATTAAATCATTATTGATTAACATAATATAGCTTTCCAAGCAGAGTGAGAAGTAGAGATTTGATTTACAAGAGCTGTTTATAAGTACATCAACCTATTATTTGACACTTTATGTAAACATTTTGCCCCCCTGGAAACTTGGCTTTTAAGTTTAATTATAAAATTTTCTGTCATGTATTAGTCTTCTTTTTCTTATTTTCTTTTTTTGGTAGTTAGTTTTACCAAAAATTTATTTTGTGTTCTTTTCCATTTTTTCTAAGGATGAATAGCCTGATATTATTTAAATACTATTTTCTTCCAAAAAAACTTTATAGTTATATAATTACATTTAACACAGTGACCATTTTACCAATCCATATTTTTTTTTTTTACTTTTAGCATAAGATTTGAGGGAAGAATTTCAATCAGAGTTGTAGTTTTCCAAACAGCCCTTTAATGGCATGAGTTGAATGGTTGATTCCATCTGTATTAATTTTAAGATGCTCCCCTTATCAAATTCTAAGTTCCAATTTATACAAGGATCTCCAGGGCTTTATATTAAATCTCATTAATAGGTCATTTCTTGGGTAAATACTGACAGTTTTCACTTTCAACTTTTAATCATTTGATGACTGGTTTCTCCTTAAAGCTCTTATTGAAAAAAGTTGTTATTAGAACAAAATTTCCAACTTCTCCATTTAAAAAATCCACTGGAATGATCATTTGACTTAAGAAAAATTAGTATTTTTATAATTCTTAGATACATCTTTCAAAGAAAAACACCATATTTCTCCATTTTAAAAATTATATTTTTTACCAAAATGTCATACATTTTCCAAATATTCCTTATAGACATATTTTACTAAGACTGTCTATAGCTATAGTTATGAAATTTTGCTAGTTACTATTATGAGTGGATTCTTTATCATATTGATTTCATTAAAATGTTTATTTGAAATATGCATTAACTCAAAGAATTATATAACTGACAGAGGTTCTTTAGACATAAGTTTATATTGACAGAGTTTCTAAAGTTTGTTTTATGAATCTGTCACCTTGGGTTAAATAGAGGACACAGCATTGCTAACTTTAAGCAGAGAAAGATCTATGAATCTGCATTTTCACATGCAAGTCCATTTTTGAAGTGTGAAACCACCAAGCAGTTTGATGTGTTTTGCATAAATTTGTAATATTTAATTTTTAGTTTCATTGTACTATGAGCAAATGATCCTTTTTAAACCGTATCAAAGCCCCCCTTTTACATAATGAGTGCATTCTTAGTCCTTCTGTAATTATGACTAGAAACTGATCCCAGCTAACGAGTCCAAGTTTGATCCTTGTATTTTAGTTATATTACTTTTTCCTCCAAAGTTAAAAAAAAAAAGAGAAGGCACCAATTGTGTATGAAGGCCTCTCATTGGTTGTAAAGAAGTTTGACTATACAATAATCTGTCAGAACCACTGAACGACAAGTCTGATTTTCCAAGTAGATCTTTCAGTAAGTGGGTCAACTGCATATTTACAAAACAGTGAAAACAATTATATTAACTTCAATCTGATATATTTTTTCAAACAGTACAAACCACTTCCCTTTAAATTGCTTCATTATCATGATCATCAGCCCACCAATATGTCATGATTTGATATCAAGATCTTTCATCGTGACATTTTCTGGGGGGTAATCATCCAATCATGCTTATAAAGTTCAAAATGAGTTATTGTTTTGACATTCACAAATGTTCAAAATTATTCTAAGAGAAAATAAAAACAGCTTAAGCTACACAGCATAGTGAGTATAGCCAATGACAACAGAGAAATATAAGAATCTAAATTTGCTACTTTTTAAATAGTGAATTAATAATATACATTATTTTCTTTATATATTTTTATAGACTGCAAAATAGTGGAAATGAAAATTATTAAACCATAATATGCTATTCTCTGATATCTTTAATCAAGAAACAGAAACAGCCATTCCTCCCAAGAGGAATATGACCGTTACAGGTATTTGCCAGAGTATAAACGTATGGTACAGATAGGTGCAAATAAAGACCAATTTGTTCAACTCTCTAAAAGAGAAAGAAGATACACAAGGACTTTAAAGTTGAAAGAAACCTCAGAGATCTAGGAGTAAAAATCTCAAATTCCTTCAGCAGTCACACACCTAACTTACATAAATGTATGAAGTGGCTGCACATAAACTAATGCTGAGGTAGAATGCAAAGAAAACAGTTGACCCCATGCCATTACTAAAAGCATTTGAATATAAAAATGCTTTAAACACTAAGCTAATAAATCAAAATATTTCTCCAGGCAGATTCAGGTCTGCTAATATATGATTCTAAAGCTCATCTATGAGATACTACAGAAAAGAAATAACTCATCTAAGGTCAGGGGTAAAGTAAAGCGCACAAATATATTTCAGTTGGGTTAGACATATAAATAATTAAACAAAACAACATTGAACCTAAGACTATATCCATTCATCATTTGAGGTTAAATAAACATTTAAGAGATAATGTTGCACTGCTAAATTTGGGAATATAGAAATTAGACACTAAAATAGTGATGCTTGTGTGATATAAATTTATAATTATATGGCTGCAGCTTATAATAATGTCAGAACTTACTACATGAATATATACTGAGAGTAAATTCCCTTCTAAAGATTCAGTATAAATTATTGGAATTATTTTATTTCACCAATTATTACATTCAGAATAAAGTATTTGTACCATTACTAATTTGAATTCATTCAGAATTTAAAGTGAAATCCAAACAAAAGCACATTTAATACTAGCCAAAAAAGCTACAACTATATGATGGCAATGATGTTCATCGAAGCATTATGGTATAATTATTACGGTATGTGGTCCTTGGCTAAACACTTTGCACATGTTTGTCAGCTTCATTAAACTTCCACATCAGTCTGTGCAATAGGTGCTATTGCATTTTGTACCTACCAGAGGCATACAAACTATACTAAGGTCTTACAATTCAATTGAGATAGAATTATTTGGAGAAAAATATTTCGAGTGCAGTTAAAAACTGCAGAGGATCAGCATCGTTCATAACTTTTTGTCAATCCTTGAAACCCAACAGCACAATAAGACAAATATAAAGGGGAACACTAACGCTCCATTTTCAGTAAAGAAGAAAAATCACAATAAACCCCCAACACCAGCTACAGAGAACCTACAAATACCATGAAATGTGGAGTGCTGACACAGAGGACTACCTCCCTCCTCGCCCCTCAGAGGTCCCTAAAGTATCCTGGCCCCTAGGGGGCGCTGAAGGTGACGGCCTGGGAAAGCTGGAAAGGGAGAGATCCTGTGACTTAAAGGATCTAACAGGATCCACACACTAAGCATATGAACACCAAAAGCTGAGAGACATGCCTGCAGAAAACCACCAGAAAGAATTACAAGATAAAGGACTTAGCAAGAACATGCAGAAGATTCATGCAAGCTGCTCCAATGCATTCGCTAGCAGCCACCCTCTCTCCACCCCCAAAGCTCTCCCTCACTTTTCCTCTTCCTAAGCAATTTTTCAGCAATATTTGGAGGCAGTAAATGCAGCGGTGAAGGGCAGGAGCTCTGGAGAGACGGCCTTGGCACAGATCACCACTCTGCCCCTGGGAGTCTTTGAGCAATACCCTTAACCTCTTGTCCTCAGCTTCCTCATTTGGGCCAGAACAGCATGAAAACAGAAGTATGACAAGATATTTCATTCCAAATATCAAACACACCTCAAACATTTTCATGTTACCTAAAAAAATACAGCTTTTGAAAATGACAGCCCATCAGCTTTATGAAGTAATGGTCTCATAAAATATTAAAAATGGGATTCGAATTATTTATTCTGTTTTACAAATGAGCATAGGGGTAATAAAGTAGGGCAAACATGAACACTGATCATTAACAAAAGGACAAATATCACTCAGCATATTTTGCTCCATTTAAAAATAATCCTTTTATCCCACGAATGGAATTTCTATGTTCAAATTCTGCTGACAGAGTGTTTTTCCTATTGACTCTCATGCTTTTAGTGAAAATTAAATGCACAGAAACTGCCACACTGCAGATGTTTTAGTTACGCTACTTGTAATTTATAGCTAATGTAACTCTAAAGATCACAATCTGTAGTACACTAAAATACTTGAATCATCTTCAGCTTTCACATATTTAATAATCAAGTTTCTAGAAGAAACTGTCAAAGGCCAAATACTATGTTCAGCTCTTCCTATTTTCATGTTGAAATCAAGGCAATTTTCTCATTGATAGCTGCAGAATTTCTATTTTAAAATTATTTCCATTCAAATCCATTAATGACTTCCAAAGAATGATGGCAAAAATTTCAAGCAGGCAATTCTGAATACTGTCTTCTTTAAAAGCAAAATGTTTCTTTTATAGTACCTCTGATTTCCTACAATGCACTGCCTTCTATGAGTAGAAGACATACAGATACTAACAGCAAATCTCAGCAAATTAAAGAGCACAATATTAGTTGCCTGGGTTTGGATGGATAATTTAATCCTATTAATCTCAAGTTGAAATTCTTAAAATGCTTCATAAAATATAAAGATTTTCTTAAATAACTAAAATGTGACTCATGTTTCTTCATAGCTTATTTTGCAAACATTTGGTATACTGTATATTTTTAAGATTCTAAGAAGGAAAAAGTTTGATTCCAAAATCAAGAACTACTTCCAACAGCTTTTCAAAACAGAGCAGATAAGGAAATGATAGTTACAGTTCTATGTAGAAATTCTGTAATGGACACAAACTATAATGTACTGCTTAAAAATATGCCATTAAAAGTCTTTCTTAAAATCTAAGTAGTCTTCTTCATATTTATGACACTTTAGAGAAATGAGATAAAAGGAAGTAAGTCTTTTAAATCTTTTCTTCTCTATTTTAGTTTTTATTGTTTTGTATAGCTTGCTGAAAGCTGATGACTGGATATAATGGAAATTTATTGTCCATTTAACAAACAAGACTATGTCATATCTGAAAGACACTTGCAGCAACATTTTTTCATGATATAACATCAACTCTTAATCTCAGGTGTTGTTTTATCTTTTCATTTTCCCCTGTAAGTGAACAGTTCTCAAATAGTGATTTTGTAGTTAATTTGTGAAAATGAATCATTAAGAAAGTCAACAAGCACTATTTACATGATTCCTTTGTGATAACATTGACAGATATGCACAACAGAATCTTTAACCAGACTAAAAATATTATGTTTACATATAATATATTGTGGCTTAAATTTTCTATAATGAGTGGACTTTATATTCTAACATTGTTTTTAAAATACGTATTTGCCATTCTGGGGATAGAGACACTAGAATAAAACCTGTAACTTAACTCAATGAGACCTAAAAACAATGTTTAGGAAATACTGAAAAAAGAAATAGCTTTATATTTTGACTATTCTTGCTTCTCTTTCTGCCTTGCACAGTAACCCTACTTTGATTTTAAATATTAGATTTTACAATGGTTTGGAAAAAATACAACTTCTCAAATGCATGTCCTATGATGACAGCTTTAAAATCCTCACCAAAAATTATTTATTTAAGCTTTACGATCCTGCTTTTACCTCTTACCACTCGACTCCTCTTAAGGGAGCCCAGTGATCTTGCCTGTGGACTTCACTTCAATTCTCTCTTCAGTTACTGTCATTTTTGATCTTATGAAATAATAAATTACTCCTCTGACAATTAGACTACTTTCTCCAATTATTTACTATTTTTCTTCAAAGTTATTCAGCACCAATTGCATGAAAAGA